>NC_056725.1:114143171-114159319 GCF_019279795.1 Protopterus annectens
AGTCAGTTAAAATTGACCATCATGTAGCAGCAGTGGTCAGAAAAGCCTTTTACTTGGTTCATCTCATAAATAAAGGGATTGCATCCAGAAAAAAAGGAGGTTATTACCTCTCTAAACTCCTCCCTCATTAGACCAATAATTGAGTATAATGCCCTATTTGGTAAGTACCTCTCCAAACATCTGCACCAACTGGAAAGGTCACAGAAATACTTCACAAAGAGAATCCATGACCTTCAACATCTATCCTATGCGGACAGGCTCAAATCACAATCACTCTCCTCAGTATTGTACAGGTTTATTTACAAATGCCTAAAATATGACATACACATAGCCCAAGCTATAAAAAGGTCCACATCAAACTTGGCTCACTATACAGAGCCAAGCAATTCCTCACACAAACCTCCAGGCAGTCTATAGCCTAAACTCATCTACTTCCCAAACTGTTAGATGGCTCCCCCATCTTTACAAACCTTAGAAAAACAGAACAAGGTAAATTGGAAGGCTGATGCAATAAAACTGCAAGGTTTGCCACAAACCACTCAAATACATTACATCACTGCTCAGCTCTATAAGAGCTAAAATGGTTAGAACTACCAAATATTTTATCTCTCTACCAGCTAATCATTGCCCACTCCATTATTCACCAGGCAAATGACTGCCCCACACTTGCAAACCTGATTCAAACTCACCAAAATAATAGAACTTTGTGATCGTCCAACAACCTCTTACTACATGCTACCAAATCTAACAATAACTTCAGTGTTTCCTGTACTCCAGACAAATATCAAAAATCTGGAACTGCACCCCCAACACAGTCAACAGTACAACACTTCCAAATTCAAACTTCTCCTCAAGGAACACCTAACCAGAAAATGACTTTGTTCCTGGACTATGCCAGGATGATTCTCTCATATTACTAGGTAACTTCTCCTCCATCTTGCAACTATTTCATTCTCCTCTCCTTAAAAAACCCTTCCTTTTAGACTTTCTTTCTTCTTTCCTTTCCTATACATTGTATGCAAACTCTCATTCTACATACTACTAATAGATATAGTGTGATTTTCTGTGAATGCAACTGGTTAATATGCTAGAGTTCAAAAAGTCAATTTTTTTGTTTCTGTCATTCATGTCACTTCTGTTAATATGTTTTTGTACAATGGATACATACAGTGTTGTTAAATATTCATTTTATACTTTTGGAAAATCTTTCTTTCCAGGATCCTAAAGGCAATGATTTTTGTGATTGTACTACACAACTATATAGTGATGTAAAAAATGTAAACCAACACAGCTGAAACGGAGCAGGAAAAACGGTACTTCAAACAACCAAAAATATAAGGAAATTTATTAAAGTTTGTTAAAATAAAGCACTTTTCGTCTGGTTTAATGACACAGACTTCTTCAGATGTAAAAAATGTGTTTAAAATTTGCTTAATTTTTTTGGAATGTACTGGAGCTTTCTTCTCCAGACCTCTGCTGAAAACGGGCTCCTAGTCCAGTCAGACATTCCCAGTAAATAAATGTAAAATAAATAAATATATATATATATATATATATATATATATATATATATATATATATACACACACACACACATATATATATATATATATATATATATATATATATATATACACACACACACACACAATTGTATCTTATATAATGACTTGAATATACTCAATTGGGAAATGGATGTTTCATCAGATTGTAGTGAATGGTCTGGCACTGATGGGATTGAATCCTACAAATGCCAACTGAATGTCAAACTGGGTATGTGAGGAACAGTGGTTTGGATTAAGGATACTACCCACAAGGATACTACCCACTAATAGGTCTGTTGACCATGAGAGGGATGTGCTGTGAAGTCACATCACTGACAGTCAAAGGGCTAAAGTAAAAAAGATGTGGGCAAATTTGACACAGTGAAGAATTCATGAAATGCAACCTGTCCTTAAGATCATACAGGCAATATACACTGCTGCCCTGAGAATGGGTTTCCAAAATCCACTCTGAAACTAGCACTATGCATTGACAACTTATTGACTTTAGCCTTAGTCTTTGGTCTTTCATGTGGTTTCCATTACCCGCACCAGGAGAGCAGTAGCTTGTACCCCAGTGCATGAGACTGCTTCACTGAGTGCATGAAGAATGGCTTAAGTTCAGTCAAGGAAACAGTCAACTCATGCACACACAACATCCCTTATTTATGTATCCTCATTCCAAAGTCGTTGCATTTCAGACAATCATTAGTAACAAATAAAAAAAAATGTTTTACTCTTTCTGTCCCTGGGACACTGCTATATCAGTCTCCATTTCACTGAAGACAGTTCAAGAGCACTCATACTGCTGTTGTCTGTAGCATGCAATCAGTTTCAGGAAAATACTGCATTAAGCAGTAATGCTCAAGCAAGTAAAGAAAAGAAAAGTGGAGGGAGTTGTTTTTCTTGGTCTGCTTTTTAGAAACGTATCTTTATCTGCCTGGACCACAGGTGCATGTAATATTTATCAACGTCAATAAAACTTCTGACCAGAAGACTCTTGCAACACTTGGAAGCAACTTGAAGAAATTTAGTATGGAGGAATATCAGCAAGCCTTTAACCAGCTGTGGTTAAAAGAAATAATTATATTATGTTAGGCTCAAAGTTATGAAATGAATTCTAAAATTTTAAGTGCAGGTAAGTATATTCTAAAGATCAGCTGTAGTAAGCAATAATGGCAGACAAGATGAGCCGTGTAATGAAATAACAGATCTGACTAATGTAATGACAAAATATGTATCAAAATAACAGATCTGACAAAAATAAATCTTCTTGGATGGTTCTGAGGCCTGATATTGCAGGCAGGAGTCCTCCCAATCCTTTGCAGATCATTTATTCACATATAACATCTAAGCTAGAGAGTGTTCCTCTTAAAAATGACCCCTGTATCTCTTTTTGATTATTTTTCATGTATTTATTTTATTCATGCATACATACAAATATTTCAGGCATGGCCATTAATGCCCTTCTAGTCTACCAATATACAAAAACAGCTGTTCCCATAATAATTATCCAGGCTGTTCTTAAAAATATCTAAAATAGCGCTTGCTTTAATGCAGTTTGGTAGTCTGTTCCATGCATCAGCTGCTCCCTCAGGGAACCAATTAATGCACTTCTCATTTCTACAGAATCTTCATCATAGGTTGTCTGGTGATAGTAGTTGTCTCTAAATGCCTTATATACCTAAATATGGTCTCATCTTAAAGATCTATATGAGATACTGCACAAGTTCAGATATTTCCATCTTTCATAAGAACTTATTTTTTTTACATCCATGGATACCCTTGGTATATTTCTGCTATACTCTCTCCATTTTACTCATGCTTGTTTTCTTATAAGGTTTCCATATTTTATTCTATACTCAAATTTGAGTCTAATGTAATTGTAACTAACAAACAATGGCTTCATCATTTCTGATTTTATTGGCTGTATAAATCTATTTTATACAGCCTATAGTTCTATAGCTATCATTAGCCAGTTGGTTTATATGATTAGAAAAACTCAGAGTTGGAGCTACCCATATACCCAGGTCCTTAAACAAATCTACACTTTCAGTCAGTGTGTGCTGTATTAAATATTCAATTTTTAATGTATGTCTTCCAAATCTTACATGCTTAGTTTTTTATGCATTATCAGCATATTATTTTCCTGTACACAAATGGTCAATTTAGTCAGGTTTCTTTGCGGACATGCTGTATCCATAACACATATAATCAGTTTACCTAATTTCAAGTCATCTGCATACAGACTGTAGAACACCTCGGATGAAAAAGATAGATTTGAAAGATACAATCTAAAAATGCATGGGCTTATGACAGAGCCCTGAGGGACACTCTGACTGTAACCAAGAATTTCACCTGTCCAATTGCTGTATGATACTTGCCATGTCCTATTTGTACACCATGCAGCTATCCATCTTATCAAAAGTACATTGATACCTAGTTGTTCTAATTTATTGATCAGTGTTTTCCGTATGACCCTATAAAATGCTGAAGTTAAATCTATATAAATTATATCACAGCACAAGTTTTCATTCACAGCTGCAATTATATTGTTATAGAACATCATGTGAGAGGTGGCAATAGATCTATTTTCAACATATGCATGCTGATATATGGTTTCAAGTCCCATCCTTTCCAGTGTGGACAATAACTTATCAAATATTACCTTATCCATTATTTTCCACAACATAAAAGAAAAGTTAAGTGTTTGTATGACTGTGAGTTTGTCCTAATCCCCTTCCCTTAAAGATGGGTTTAACAATTGCATGTCTCCAGTCTTGCGGCATCTCCCATATTTATACGACCTAGTAAATAATAGATAAAAAGGGTACTGTAAGTTCTTGGTGAATTGTTCTCGGGTCATTATTACTAATTCTGTCTGCTCCATGTGCTTTGTTTGGATCCAGTTTGCATATTTTTTTTTCAATATTAAGCAATAATGGCAGACAAGATGAGCCTTGTATGGAAATAACAGGTCAATCATGGCTGATTTCAGTAACTGAGGTCACCCTCACTGTGGATCCAAACTGTTTTGCATAAAATTTTGTAAATATATCTATAATCTTTTGCATCTGTGAATACATTTTGGAATCTGCACACAGGTTATCAATCTTATTCCTTCCACATCTCATGTATCTATAAAATGGTTTTCTATTATGCTCAATATCTATGTATAAAGTTTCTTCAAATTTTTCTTGATCTTGTCTCACACAATGCACAATTTGTTTGTCCAACTTGTTTATTTCAGGTTTCAAAATTGTAGTTTGACCTCTTTTCCATTTCTTACGTTTTGTTTCTCACCTTAATTAGTATCTTAGTTCATATAAAATATACATCCTCCTGACACTGTGTGCCTAGCTCCTGATGTTAAGCATTTTGTTTGATTTTTTTGCATTGAAAAATTTCTCTTTCAAAACTTTCCTCATTTCTTTTGCAGTTTTCCCACTGAACGCATCACTCCAGTTAGTTTTACATAGTGACTGTTTTGCTTCCATATAACCTATAACTAATCTTCTGTGCGTTAGTTCAGATTTCAGTTTGGCAGAATTATCTAGCAACAAATTAACACATCATGGTGGTAAAACCTGACATGAAATAGTAATTTCTTTAGGAACACAAACAATGTCTAGTATGTTCTGTTCCTTAGTAGTTTCTTTTTACAGTCAATTATCACTGAACATATGGTGTGAATAATTTCCTTACTGATGTTGAATGGATACTATTCAATCTGTTTCAGGTAAATTCAAATACCCACTTACTATTATTCCTCCCTCCTGTGTGTCATGTAAGAAATGTATGAGTTCCTCCTGATCATCAGCACTTGACTTTGGTGGTGTATACACTCCATGTTCCAGGGTTGTCTTTATTGTCATAGTTACACAGTCTATAGTATTGGTGTTATCATTGCACGTGTAATTATCACAGGTCTCATATCTATCTATAATCCCTATCATAACATCTCCACCTGACTTTTGTTAGAATGTCTATTATAGTAAAGACATCTGTATCATGACAGAAATGGTTTCCATTTATTGTTGTTTAACAATATTTCACAAACAATAACAACATCAATCTTGTGGGACAGTAGCAACTGTTCCAGAAAAAAAATTGTTATTATTAATGTACCTACCATTAACAACCATCAGAGATGCCTCAAATGTTACCTGTGAAATGATAAATTTTTGACCTGGCAAAAATCCCACCTTGTGTTTGTCCAATATTGAAAAATATCTGCTGCAAAAATTCTCTTCACTGATCTTGACAAATGCATGCAATCATGTCTGAAGACAGGTGTGCCCAAAACTGGACTAGGATGCTCTACAACTGTCCATTTTTTAAAACAAGACACTTTTCTCATGTAGATATTTACACAAAAAATCTCTTCATTCACAGTGACACAACTCTCCTTTCTATATATGTGATTTGTGAAAAATACGTCCTAATTCCTGTACAGGCTATGCTATCTAAGAGGCCTATAAATTCGGTACTAACAGTCAGAAAGTCCTTGCAGAGAAGACCATTTGTACTGACATGAATAAACACAGATCTGTACTTCCTTACATTAAGGCATTCTAAGGCCTGCCTCATAGGTTCATGGGTTCATAGGTCAGTACTAGGCTATCGGCCCTAGGGCCTATGCAAGCCTAGCCATAACAATTCCCTGGGTATTTCTTCCAACAATATTTACTTCTCTGGACCCCTGTCTAGCAGGGCAACTGATGTGATCCCTGGCGTGAATTTCCTATCTCCCATCCAATAGTCAAGGTTCCTTTTGAAGAGGGCCAAGGAGGTGTTCTGCTTGACATGCAAGGGCAGTCTATTCCAGAGTATGGGGAGTCGCTGGGTCAGGAACCTATCCCTCCAGCATGTTTTGTTCATTGTGATGACAAGGTTTAGATCCCTGGAGTGTGTGTCTCTGAGGGATTGGGATTTCATTAAGTTGAACATGTCCAACAGCTCAGGGTTTGACATGGCCGTGTATGTTAAGCAGTAGATCACCTCTGAGTAGACGATATGCCACAGAGTATAGCTGGAGTTTTTTTTAGATGGTCAGCATATGGCATCTGCTTTAGGCCTGTGATTCTTCACATCCTCTATTTTTGCTCCTGGAAAGCATAGCACTTTTCAATATTTATTATCTTCAAATTTTCAAATATTGTCAACCTCTGTCTTTCCTCTTCTTTTTTCTTACAGTAATGTTCTTCAATCCTTCAATCCTTCCTTGTTCAGTTTTGATTTCTTCCTTTTCACCTATTCCTCGCTTCTTTTTTCTACCTTCTATTTTTGAACAATTATGCTTTTTTTCTATAGACTGAAGCTTTTCTAATTCAAAAATGTTATAATTTTCTTTTCCTTCTTTGTTATTTATTTTGAACTTCTTCCTTCTTTTCTTTTTTATTTCCTTCTGTACACTCTGAATACTCAGATTGATGAATATTTGCATCCAGAATTCAAAAGTTGTCAATGGTATTATCCTGTTTCATAGGATTTGAATGACCTTCACTCACAACAGACACTTTCCTAAATGTGTTCTGTTATTATTCACCAGGTCTAAATGAGCACATTACCATAATGCCCATTCTTAAGGAAAAGGCAGATTTAGTTTAATAACATCAATGCATATTGTAGGAATTTTCAAATTACAACCCAATATAAAGTCATATACATTTTTTATGTAATGAGTTTACATTGCAATGGATTGTTGTAGTTCATACTTTTTGTGGTCAAAGGTTTCTGAGTTATGTTTTAATTGCAACTGTGTAAAAATACTTCAGTTTCAATTAATTGACTATTTATATGTTCATGAGCAGTGATTTTTCATTGTCAGAATTGGTTGGATTAGAACCAATGACTAACTAGTAATGTGTATTTAAATTTGAACTTTTAATGATACTCTGTTCTGAAGAAGTCATACTAGTTGATGAAAGCGCTTAACATTGTTTTATTATTTTTATTCATTAAATAGTACTGTGGACTCGCAACGTTGGTGCTCTTTTATTTTATTTGTGTTCTGTTTATTCCTTGCTTAATAGTATTTATCTCACCAGTCCAGTCATTAATGTATTAACAACTGTTCCCCAAGCTGTGCCAATTGCAAAAGTGCAATCATCATCTGTAAGTCTAGCCTTACAACTAATAATAGTAAGGAAATAATACAATGTTCGACATGAGGAACACAGATCACCAGTGCTATCAGGTTTTAATTTTAAATATACATAGCATTTATTGCATTGTACAGAATGTTTGTGCTTTAACAAATCATTAATGGCCTACTCATTTAAGGACTCCATATTCAGATGCAAATGAATAAAAATTCTAAAAGAAAAGAATAATAAATTTAGTTACCACACAATTAAATGGGAACTTAAGTCAACTTCTAAGAGAAAAGTCACACAAACAATATACAACTAAATATTAAATTAAGTACAGCAAAGTTGTTGCTCTGACCATTCAAGTTGTAAAAGTCAAACTAAGTAGCTTTTGCTCACTATCGTTCACAGTCACATCTCTTTTTAACAGTAAAGATACTGTTAAAGGCTGTTAGTGTATGTTTGTGTGTTTGAGTAAAGGTAGTCATGTTCTTTTACACAAAAATACACAGAAAAACAACACATTTAAAAGAATATATATATATATATATATATATATATATATATATATATATATATTTATATATATGGGTCTACTTCACTTGGCCTACATTTCATTTGACTGACACCCAAATGGACTACATTTCATTTGACCTAAAACTCATTTGACTGACTCCCATTTCACTGACATGTAAGACATACCCCGGGATTCATGAAGCTCGGCGCAAGGCCGGTGTAAGGCTTGCGCCGGCAGTGCAGTGAATAATCGGCGTAGCAGCACCATATGCATAGTAATGAGTGCGCGCCGCAACCACTGACACGTGCGGAGGGCACGTGAGCGAGCCCAAGTAGGATGCGGCCGTAGGCGTGGCCAAGCCAGCAGGCGATGAGCAACCTAAAGTGCTGACTTCCACAGGCCGCCTGCAATAGTAACCGCACCAGCCAGGGTCCGTGGATAATGAAACGTACGCAGACTATGCAACATAGTACCCGTTCACACAAAACGGAGAACCAAACATTAACCCACGAAGTCCAAAGTGTACCCGTCCAAGGAACAAAGGATACGCAAAATAGCGTGTCCGTCACGCAATGCACTGTCAGTGGGCATACCCAGTGAAGGTGTACCGCAGCATGTCAGCGCGCCACACCTACATAGAAGTAGCCACATGGGCATGGTCACCAGCAGTAGTGAGAGTACTCAGCCGGGTAGCCGTGTCGATATAACAACAAGAAGGAAACTAGAAACCCTAAACACAGACAAACATGTGCATAGCAACATGTACTAAACCCAGCAACGTGCCCGTTGCATACACATAGGACGGCGTATGCCTAAGCGTAATATCCAGAAGCAGAACCCATGCATGCAAATGTAATACACAACAGCCCTGTCATAGCATGCAACCCGCACCCATGTACGACCGTGCACCCAACCCAGCTAGCAGCCTTGCGCAGCTACACACCTACACACAATGGGTATACCTGAAATGTAGTAAGAAGTATTGTCCTAGGCAGTGCCACGCGTGCAAATATGTACCCCCCATGTTAACATCCCACCTCAGGTAGAGATATCCAAATGGCTGCATGTGAATGTGTCGGAAGAATGTGTACATCCCGCATGTGGTATGGACCTGTCGAAACCCCATAGGCGTGCACACGCCACGGTGCCCATAACTGTACACATCTGGACAAGGCAGTATGTTCAGCCACCGTACTGATGATTAGCTATGCAGACATGTCAAACACAACACATATGGCGGAACATCTGCCCACCAAGCAGGACGCCCCCAACAGGGTGCCACAGGCACAGAAGGTGAAGGTGGGACATCACACGTTGAGAATAGCGTAGCCGGATGGCCAAACACCCACGGCCAACGCAAAGGATGGAATAACATGTATATGCCTGGATGAATGGGTATGTCATAGCATGGGAATAGGCCAAGCTATCCACCATAATAGCCATGTGTACCAGATACAAACAGCCAGTAACATGCAGCAGTAATGCAGGAAGGCATACACGACTGTGGGAATAGCACAGGACATATGACACGTGCCAAGTGTTGATGCATGACACAAATGTCCAGGATGGGGCTCCCTGCAAAGAGGAACATGTGCCAACCCCACCCCCCACAGATGTACCGGCAGTGAAAACACATCCCAAACACACACCAACACTACCGTCCATCCCACGATAGCAACAGAGGCTGGTCAAAGACCACCATGACGCGTGCACAAACAGGGACACGTGTAACCATTGCCCTAACAACCCCCCTCAGGCCAAAGAATAATAGTATGGACATATGCATGTAATGCTGTGAAGGATGTGTGGTAGTCCTCAGTATCACAGAGGTAGGTACACAGATACACTGTAACCAACCGTGACGTATGTGCACTGTAGACAGCATACCTGCAGGTAATACATAGTTCAACCATGTGCCACAGAAATATACACATATGAATGAGGATAGGGGATAGACAAGTGTGAATGGGACAAACTATGAACATAGGTTCATAGGTCCATAGGTACATAGTAGGCTATCTACCAAAGGGCAGCCATAACCCTACGCCATAGTTATGTTTCCTTTGCCAACCCTCCAGTCTGGAGATAAAATGCCTATTATATTGCTGTACCTCTGTCAAGCAGTGACAATGATGTAATCCCTTGGGTATATCTGCAATCCCCCATCCAATGGACAAGATCCCCCTCGAACAAGGCCAGCAAGGTTCTCTGCCTCACATGTACTGGGATGTTGTTCCACAGCAGAGTGAGTGTCTGGGTGATGTACCTGTCCCTCCAACACATTCTATTAATGACCGTGTCAAGGTTCACGTCACCTGCCCCTGTGGTTCTGAGGGATGTAGATCCATTAGGTGAAGCATAGTCATCAAATATGGGTCGACATGGCCCTGTATGTCAGGCACAGGTCACCACGGAACAAGCGGTATGTGACTGAATGGAGCAGGAGTCCTTAGAGTCGGGCAGCATAACACAAATTCCTGGCACCCTGCATCCGTCTGACGATGAACATATGGGGCCTTCCCAGCTGCTGCAGGTGTCGGGTCAGATACCCTCCGAACGGGGCAATGTACTCAATCATAGGTCTAATGAGTAATGAGTACAAGGAGACGATGACCTACCCTGATCTAGATGTGAATCCCTGCACGATCAGGTGGGCAATGTATAAGTTCTACCAAACCACGTTAACAACGTGTGTGTCGAACGAATGGTGACTGACAACCTGGGTCCCCAGATCCCTGGTAATTCCCTCTGTGCCCAGTGGACTGCCACCCATATGGCGGCTAGGGGTGACCTTGTACTTCCCAATGGGTATGACTATGCATTACCCGGCATTTAGCTGTAGGCCATGTCCCTGGCAGCAGATATCCATATCTGTGAGGCCCCTTTGAAGGATATCTGTGTCAGATGTCCGTCCCACTATGGCACCCAGTTCGCAGTCATCTGCAAACAATGTCAGCCATAACCCCCCTGTGTTTGTTTGTACTTTGGAAATGTAGATGCAGAAAAAGAGTGGACCCAGGACAGAGCCCCGTGGGACACCGCCTGTGACTGGCAGTGAGTCTGACATGGTGCCAGCAACTATGACCGTGTGGGTTGTGTCACCTAGCCAGTTTGCAACCCATCCTGCGATGTACGGGTTCACATCCAAGCCGATAGGCTTATCAATGATACCCGAGGGGGGTATTGTGTTGAAGGCCTTTGCCAGGTCGAGGTAGGCTTATGGACTGCCTGACCCTCATCAATGGCCTCGGTGACTGTTCCTAAAACGTCAACCAAGTTTTAAATGCATAATCTGCCCTTGACCAAGCCAAACAGGGTTGGATGCAAAGTATGCAGGTCCCCTATGTCGTCACCTATGAGCTCCAGTACGATCCTTCCTCATGTCTTTGCAGATAAGGCTTCACAAGCTAATGGGACGGTAATAACCAGGGTCAGTGGAGGCACTGCCCCTGTGAAGTGGGACTACAGTCGCCGTGCGCCACAACTTGGGTACGGTACCCGAGGTGAGGCTAAGATTAAACAGCTGTCCTAACTGTGGGTCTAATTCCTCAATGAGATCACGGAGTACACATCCGGGACACCATCTGGTCCCATGGATGCTGTGTTGACTACCTTGGAGAGAGCATGTCCCACCTGTGCGTTACAGAACATTTGGGGGCCACAATCGTCTGGTACAGACATCTCTCCATGTGGGGGGGAGGGGGTGGAAATGTCTTCACTGAACCTGTCAGCCAGTATGTTGGCAATGTGTGTATGTTCAGTAAACATCACATCATTGTGAACCCAGTCAGAGCATATCTGGGAGTTTCCTCCCAGGTGTCCAACATAGCTAAAGAAGGCTGTATGATTGTCTGTTGAGTCCTTGGTGATATATCTGTGGGACCTGCCCCGGATGATGTCATGAGAGCTTGTAGTTCTTCACATATAATGAGCAAGGGTGTCATACCTCACAAGGAGTCTGCTCTGTCATGTAGTAGCTACCTCCACTCGTTGTAGAGCTTGTGTATGGCTGGGGTACACCACACTGGATGCTTGGCATTGGTACAAAGACCCACAGTTGGGTAAGGGATTGCCTGATCCATGCAGTCCTGTAGGTGCTGGTAGAAGGCATATGTAAGTGATTCAGTGGCTTGAGTAATGTTCACCACTGGCTCAGGGGCCTTAAAGGAGACCACACTAGTGTTTAGAAATGTGAAGTCGGCCTTTGAGAAAGCCATATGTATGGTAACCGGCACCACCCACAGCATTGTATGTCAATAGCAGAAGCTATTGTCCAAATAATATAAGTATTAACTTCATTATTAAATCATGTTATAATTATTTATTTAGTTATATGTTTCTGCTAATTACACTTGAACATGCCCGGTAAGACCGGGCGAAAGTGCTCGTGATCTACCTGTTATGGTGGTGTCATTCTGACAATAACGTGGCGATACTTCCCTATTGTGACCTCTGGGGATTATTTAAAGCACTTGTTAACCTGCATCTTTGGATGTACACCATTTGGTTTCAGTGTTGAAAAACCTGGTTTTCGTAGCACTACATAATATGGGTAGTCAAACAGACATCCGCGATTGGGGAACATACAGCAGCAGTCAAAACCACTGGCCACATGGACACAGTCCAACAAGTTCTACACTTCACATATGCACATTGGTGTCCATTGTAGGACCCAAAAACTGCCCCGTACGGAATACCATCCAGCCGTTATCGTTCAACCAGAAGAAGCGACAGTCATGAGTACGGCACAGCTAGACATATGCACCAGCAGCGTGTTTAATGTTGATGACAAGTGTCCATGAAATGCAGGACATATGAACAGACATCCCCAGAATGTCGAGTCCATAGAAGTGCGTCCACATCCCAGTCCCGCACACATGAAGGATGTGTAATGGGTACTGTCGAGGGTTGCAGCCATGGGATCGTGGGTATGCAGAAATGGGGCTCGGTGTTGTTTGGCAGATAATCCGTTGTCCCACCCCGTGGGAGGGATGTGGGTGTAGCACATGCCTCACTCCCCACTAATAATACAAAGCATCCACCGGATAATGCTAAATGCAGGTGTGAAATGTGTACAGCCCTATACCAGTGTCCAGTAGGCAATTCCCATGGACGGACAAGCGTACAACCAAGATGGCACCCATAACTGCAAACCCGGTGGAATTACACAGCTGCAGTAAGGCATAACACAGGAAATACAGATAGGGACTACAGTAGACACTCCCCATACAAAGTCGGACCGCCGTGCGAATACCGGCGTATGCAGCACTCAATCTGCCAGCAACATAATGGGGATTACTCGCTGCCATACCGCGGAAGAAATGGGCGACCTGTGGAACACATACTAATGGCACACCAACAACGTCAACTAGGATAGTTAAACTATGGCGTTCCCACTTATAAAGAACATGCTTCAATGAATAAATAGGATCTACATGTTTTGGTGGTGTTATGTTGACAATACAGTGACGGATATATTCTATTGGGACATCTGAGGTTTATTTAAAGCAGTTGCTAACCTGCATCTTTGGATGTACACCATTTGTTTCCAGTTCTGAAAAACCTGGTTTACGTAGCACTACATAATATGGGTAGTCAAACAGACATCCGCAATTGGGGAACATACAGCAGCAGTCAAAACCACTGGCCAGATGGACACAGTCCAGCAACATCTACACTTTACATATGCACATTGGTGTCCATTGTAGGACCCAAAAATTGATCCATACAGAATTCCATCCAGCCGTTACCGTTCCACCAGAGGACGCGACAGCCGTAAGTACGGCACAGCGAGACATATGCACCACCAGCGTGTTTAAGGTTGATGACAAGTGTCCATGAAATGCAGGACATATGAACAGAAATCCCCAGATCGTCGAGTCCATAGAAGTGCGTCCACATCCCAGTCCCGCACACATGAAGGATGTGTAATGGGTACCATCGAGGGTCGCAGCCATGGGTTCCTGGGTATGCAGAAATGGGGCTCGGTGTTGTTTGGCAGATAATCTGTTGTCCCTTGAGGAGGGATGTGGGCGTAGCACATGCCTTACTCCCCACTAATAATGCAAAGCATCCACCGGATAATGCTAAATGCAGGTGTGAAATGTGTACAGCCCTATACCAGTGTCCAGTAGACAATTCCCATGGATGGACAAGCGTACGACCAAGATGGCACCCATACCTGCAAACCCGGTGGAATTACACAGCTGCAGTAAGGCATAACACAGGAAATACAGATGGGAACTACAGTAGACACTCCCCATACAAAGTCAGACCGCGTCGCGATACCGGCGTCGCACTCAATCTGCCAGCAAGAAAATGTGGATCACTCGCTTCTATACCGTGGAACATATGGGTGACCTGTGGAACACATATTAATGGCACACCAACAACGTCAACTAGGAAGGTCATAGGATGGTTAAACTATGGCGTTCCCACTTATAAAGAACATCTGTCAATGAATGAATAGGATCTACATGTTTTGGTGGTGTTAGTTTGACAATATAGTGGCGGATATTTCCTATTGGGCCTTCTGAGGATTATTGAAAGCAGTCGCTAACCTGCATCTTTGGATGTACACCATTTGTCTTCAGTTATGAAACACCCGGTTTCCGTAGCACTACATAATATGGGTAGTCAAACAGACAACCGCTATTGGGGAACATACAGCTGCAGTCAAAACCACTGTCCAGATGGACACAGTACAACAAGTTCTACACTTTACATATGCACATCGGTGTCCATTGTAGGACCCCAAAAATTGATCCGTACGCTATATCATCCGGCTGCTACCATTCCACCCAGAAGAAGCGATAGCCGTGACTACGGCATAGCTAGACATATGCATCACCAGCGTGTTTAAGGTTGATGACAAGTGTCCATGAAAAGCAGGACATATGAACAGAAATCCACAGATTGTCGAGTCCATAGACGTGCGTCCACATCCCAGTCCCGCACACATGAAGGATGTGTAATGGGTACCATCGAGGGTTGCAGCCATGGGACCGTGGGTATGCAGAAATGGGGCTCGGTGTTGTTTGGCAGATAATCAGCGTACCCGCCCGTGGGAGGATGTGGGTATAGCACATGCCTTACTCCCCACCAATAATGCAAAGCATCCACTGGATAATGCTAAATGCAGGTGTGAAATGTGTACAGCCCTATACCAGTGTCCAGTAGACAATTCCCATGGATGGACAAGCGTACGACCAAGATGGCACTCATACCTGCAAACACGGTGGAATTACACAGCTGCAGTAAGGCATAACACAGGAAATACAGACGGGACTACAGTAGACACTCCCCATACAAGTCAGACGCCGCGCGAATACCCGGCGTAGCACTCAATCTGCCAGCAAGAAAATAGGATCACTCGCTTTACATACTACTTTCTGCGGAACAAATGGAAACCTGCGGAACACATGCTACTAATGGCACACCAACAACGTCAACTAGGAAAGGTCATAGGATGGTTAAACTATGGCGTTCCCACTTATAAAGAACATCCTGCAATGTAAATTAATAGGATCTACATGTTCTGGTAGTGTTATTTTGACAATACTGATGGCGGATATTTCCTATTGTGACCTCTGAGGATTATTGTTTAAACAGTTGACAACCTGCATCTTTGGATGTACAACCATTTGGTTTCAGGTTGAAAACCTGGATGTCGTAGCACTACCACCAATATGTGTAGTCAAAACAGACATCCGCGATTGGGGCTATACAAGCAGCAGCAGTCAAAACCACTGGCCAGATGGACACAGTCCAACAAGTTCTACACTTTAATATACATTGGTGTCCATTGTGGGACCCCAAAAATTCAACCCTATGCAATATCTACGAGATGCAAGCGAAGCGACCCTGAAGGAGTAACAGCCATGAAACCACGGCACAACTAGACATATGCACCACCAGCGTGTTTAAGGTTGATGACAAGTGTCCATGAAATGCCCAGGACATATGAACAGAAACCCCAGATTGATCATGAGTGCAGCC
>NC_056725.1:114159819-114175471 GCF_019279795.1 Protopterus annectens
TTTTTTATTTTTTTTTTTTTTGTGATGTTTTTGATTTTTTAGAAAAAGTAAAAAGTGTGGAAATAAATAAAAGAATGATTTGGTTTACTATTGATGTAAAGAGCCTTTATACAAATATAAAACATCATTTTGGCATAGAGGCTATTAGATATTTTGTAGGTGATTTTCCAGCTACAGAATTTATTGTTGAGTTGCTTTATTTTTGTTTAACTCATATTTTTTTTGAATTTAATAATGTATTATATCAGCAATTACAAGGCACAGCCATGGGGGCACCTTTTGCCCCCATGTATGCTAATTTATTTATGGGTTTGTTTGAGTTGGAAGTGATTTATAAGCATAAGTTTTTTCATTCCCATGTAATTGCTTATTATAGATTTGTGGACAATTTGATATTTTTGGTTGATGCTGATAAAAAAGATATCCTGGATTTTGTTAATGATATTAATAATAATAGATTTGCACTGAATTTTGATGGTTAATGGGACATGTTGTCCCATTTTTGGATGTTAAGCTGGATATCTCTGATGGTAGGAATATTGTTACTTCATTAAATAGAAAATTTGAAGGAACAAACCTATATTTACATGGCACTAGTGGACATCCCCCTCACACTTTAGATGCGTTACCTTATGGGGAGATGCTACGTACATATAGACTTTGTAGTAGGCCTGAAACCTTTCATAATGAAATGAAGTCCTTGGGTAAATTCTTTTATGAACCGAGGATATAGTAAAGAAACTTTGAGTAAATGTTTTGATAAGTTAGTAAAAGGTGTCAAGCCATTTGATTCAGAAAATGGTTATAATTTTTATAACGAAATGGTAAAATATGATAATGTCATTAATCATAGGGAGAATATGTATTTTGTAACTACTTATGGATGTTTTACTCATCAGTTCCTTGATATAGTTAGCAGATTTTGGTCCTTTTTATATTCCTCAAAAAATGTTCAACAATGGTTAAATGTGAATCTGAAATTTTCTTACCGTAGGGGTAGAAACATAAAAAATTTTTTAGTTAAAAGTAAATTTAGTATACCACCTTCTCAAATATGCATTAGACCTTGTAGGACTGGCACCTATCCATGTGGACGGTGTAAAGCTTGTAAACACATTGTATCCAGTTTTTCTTTTATTAATGGTATTTGTTTTAGTTCTATTAATTATTTTTGTTGTAATTTAGTAGGTGTCATTTATGCTCTTTGCTGTCCTTGTAATAAATATTATATAGGAGAGACAAAAAGAGCATTTAAAACCAGATTGCTGGAGCGTATAAGGGACATTAATAATGTTAACATTGATAGTCCTGTAGCTTTGCATTTTGCACAAGTTCATCATAAAAGTAGTGTGGGTTTAAAAGGTACTGTTTTAGAACAAGTTAAGGTGTCTTTATATTGTAATGTTGATATTAAAACTGTTTTATTACAGAAAGAAGCTTTATATATTTTAAAGTATAAAACTATGTCTCCTTTTGGGCTCAATGAGGAGTTCAACTGGAAGGCATTGTTTAATTAATTAATTATTTAATTGAATGATTGTATAATTATTTTATATATATAAGGCTTGGTGTTTTTGCATACTTTATTCTCCTTGAAGGCTTTGGCCGAGACGTCAGAGAGATTTTAATAAAACCTTTTGGTGGATACTGTGTTCGTTGTTCTGTGCTTTTGGCTGCTTTCGTTGTTGGTTCTTACTTTCACACTGTTACTTGCACATTTTATTCCTTAGTGACTACACTGCACTCTTTTGTACTTTTATATTTCTTTACAGTTACTGGTAGTGGATTACTGACCTCCCTGGTGGCGCAACCGCACCATCCTATCTCCATAGGCTCTGCGGTTCGCAGAACGGACACCTGCAGCTGTAATATAAATGAAGTAATATTAGAATACACATCTCCATAATATCAGCTAGTTTAATTTCTTACATACATAATTAAATGTAACTTACTCAGTAGTGGGGCGTTGGGTGTTGCCGGGCCTCCTGAATCCAAAGGTTCAGTTGGTCCTGCTTGCATCTCTTCAGGTCCGCATGGTGGTGATGGACCTGCTCACCAGTCATTGGAATCCCTGCAGCACTGGTGAGATCATGAGCCAACCAGTCCCACGCCTCAGCCCTGTATGCTCCCCAGAGGACCTGGCTCTGCATGAGTTGGGCCTCATGATTGTGGACTAGGAGCCAGACCATATACCTGGACTCCTCAACGCCCCACCTCTGTGCTCAAAAGCAACTACCCTCTCCTACTCCTGTCATTCTGCCTGCAGTTCAGTTCTACAATCGTTTATGCTGTGTATTCCCGCCTATGGGGCTTATATAATCCGTTTTCCTGCACATATCTGTGATTGGCCATTTTGGAATTGTATCAACTTCAGTACACCTGCATTGTTATGCTCCAGTTTCTATTCATTCCTATATATTAGCTATTATTGCATTTCTAGATACTGCTGTTATGGCTTAGTGGTTTGGTACCTTGACTATGGTGTATAGTATTCTGGGTTCGAACCTGGCCACTGCTTTTTATCTTTCATGACTGTCTAGACATGCTAAGGGGTGTGTCTGTGTAAAGCCAGTTTTGATATGGCTTGCTAAATGTTGCCCGTCGGTTAGCTTGTTTGCGCGGTGCGCAGCTCCGCGCAAATGGGGTACCCTGGTTTAAGCCTCATTTGGCTATCAGCATGCATATTACGCTCAGCTCAGTTAGGGGCACATAGATTTAGCGTGTTAAACCACTGCTCAGCTACGGGCATTCATTTTCCACCAGTTAAACCACTGCTCATCTACGGGCGATGCACTCACCCTGTTAAACTGTAGCTCAGCTATGGGCACATCTGGTATTTTTTATTCTTTTGTTACCTCACATTTCTTCAATATAAATTGGCTATTTCATTACATTTTACATAAAATGTGGTTTTATGTGTACATATTTTTCAGGGACTTGTTTTGTGCTTATTTTGCTAAAAATAAAAATTGGTGTTGTGGGGGCTCGAACCATGAATGCCTGCTCTTCAGCCAACATCTCTACCGCTGCACTATTGCTTCCTGGCTTATTCTGCATATTTAGTTCTTATATGCTTTCCCACTGACTGCTAACTGTAGCTGCGCTATGGGCACACCATAAGCGCACTCACGGTAAAACATTTTTACAATTTAAAAAAATATATAACATGTTTATTTATATGTTTTCTGTTCATAGTCTGTGGGGGCATGTGTTGTGTTCTGTTTATTCACATTTCCGTGGACTCTGTCGTGGGTGTTTACTTTGGGCACTTTTACTCTTCTGGGGGCGTGTCTGCTTACAGGGCTCGGCCTACGGACATGCCCCCTACTGTCTTACACGGACCGTGTTAGCCTTAGGTGTGATTCAGCATGCTCTCATGAATATGCAAAGCATGCTGACATTACTCCGTTTAACTGCAGCCTCCGTGTATGAGTTATAACTCTTACACGGAGGCTTCGTGAATCCTGCCCAGTGTAAAGGTGCTGGGATTTACATTCAACAAAAAGTTCACCCCTTTATCACCTCTGGTCACTTCTGATGAAATCTCCCCTATGATTCCTTTGCCTGATATCACAAAAGAAGTCGTCACTGCACTTTCAAAAGCTAGAGACACAGTATCTATGAAACCTGATGGAATCCCCGGGTGCTTTGTAAATAGCTCAACCATGGTCTAGCACACCAATTCATTTCTCTATTTAAGCACAGTCTCCAGGCAGGCTTTGCGACAGTAGAGTGAAGTAAAGCAACAATTATCCCTTTGCACAGGGATGGACCATTAACATACCCAGGAAACTACTGACCCATACGCCTCACTAGACTGATATGAAAAGAGAATCATGAAGCTGAAAACCCCTTTTTTAAACTCATTTTCATGTAAAAAGCTAATAGTACAGTGGTCAAGGTGTATTCCTTTCAAGCACAAAGTGCAGGGTTTGATTCTCACCACTGGCAAGAGCGTAACAGATTGAAAATGTATGTTTTTATTGCCCTGAGAGGGAGTGAGACCAGATAGGTACAAGGTTTGATCCTGACCTCCGGCCAATGCATTATCTTCGGCCATTGCATTATCTACTTGTGCTTCTGTGGGGGTCTTTCCTCCAAATCATGTTGAATGTTTCCATCTGTAATTCACCCATTAATAGAACCCATTTAAAAAGTGAGAATGAACAAGATAATGCTCAGCGCTGAATTACCCCAAGACAAGTAGAGGAAGAAACAGACTTAGATGAAGAAAAATGGCAGCACCTCAAAACAGCATGTGGGATGACTACAGAACAAACATGTGGCCAAGCAAGTGATAGAAATAAGGTACTTAGAAAGAGGTGACTGAGGAAGTAAAGGAAAGGATGAGTGCAGGACTAAGTGGGACATGGAAAAGACAAACTTGGCCTCGAAGGAATACTGGTTGGCTAAGAAGGAGGCTAAGAATGGAGTTCTACTTCTTCTAGAAAATGACCTCAGTACTTGGCAAAAAGAAACAATCAGGCTGCAAGACAAAGACAGAAAGACAAAGTTAGACTTGCTTCTGATCACCAGGCCCACCAGGAAACAAGGGACATAGAAAAACATGGAAACTTTACTGCCTTATGATGAGAGTAGAGGAGTATTGGTCAGGCTAGACTCATTTGTGCTACTCGCATTGGTCAGGCTAGACTCATTTGTGCTACTCCATGTCCAGCCAGTCCGATGGCAAAGTCTCCCACCATACCATTGCTAGTTTCAGGATCCACACGGAGTACAATGAAAAACACTCAGTATACCTGAAGGTACAGGAGGGCATTCAGCCCAACACAGGACTGATGGCGGATATAGCAGGATCGGAATCATAAACAGACTGTACAACAGATGGCAGATATTTCTGTCTATAACTAACCAGGAGAGTGCTCAACGGAAACAAATCCCACATTAGTATCAACAGTCAAATCAGGAAACTAGTCAAGTCTGCAAAAGCTAAATAGGAGACTAAAATTGATTTCTATGCAAAGGATAACTGTAAACAATTTTTAATTAGGTCAGAAATCTTAAGAGAAATACTCAAAAACGTGCTGAGCTGGCTGAAGAAGACAGTCCTAATATTCACCTAAAAGACATACCCCGGGATTCATGAAGCTCGGCGCAAGGCCGGTGTAAGGCCTGCACCGGCGGTGCAGTGAATAGTCAGCGTAGTAGCGCCATATGCACAGTAATGAGTGCGCGCCGCAACCACAGACACGTGCGTAGGTTACGTGAGTGAGCCCAAGTAGGATGCGTCCGGAGGCGTGGCTAAGCCGGCAGGTGATGAGCAACCTAAAGTGCTGATTTCCACAGGCCACCCATAATAGTAATGGCACCAGCCAGGGCCCGTGCAGAATGAAACACACGCAGAGTATGCAACATAGTACCCGTCCCAACAAAACGGAGAAGCAAACACAACCCATGAAGCCCTAAGTGTACCCGTCCAAGGAACAAAGGATACGCGTAATACCGTGTTCGTCCCGCAATGCACTGTCAGTGGGCATACCCAGAGAAGGTGTACCACAGCATGTCAGCGCGCCGCACTGACATAGGAGTAGCGACATGGGCATGGTCACCAGGGTTACCAACTGTCCCACTTTGCTATGGACAGTCCCTCATTTGACAGTTGTGTCCCGCCAAAAATCGAAAATGGCAAATGACCTGAGATTTCGGACAAAATATTCCCTCAATATACCCTTAATAGTAGCATAAAACATATATTTTGTATTTGAAACACATACATGGCATAAGAAACAGAATAAGCAACCCAAATGCTATGAGAATAAGCGTATTTTGGCAAAAAAGTGAAGTTCTGTCATCTCTACTTGCTGTGGGTATGTGTTGTCCTGCAAAATCCGATGTTTCCACAAAAGATGTCCCACTTTGGGCATTGGAAAAGGTGGCAACCGTAATGGTCACCAGCAGTAGTGAGAGTACACAGCCAGGTAGCCGTGTCGACATAACAACAAGAAGGAACCAAGATACCCTAAACACAGGCAAACATGTGCATAGCAACATGTACCACATCCAGCAACGTGCTCGTCGCATACACAGGACAGCGTATGTCTAAGCGTAATATCCAGAAGCAGAACCCATGCATGCAAATGTAATACACAATAGCCGCATTATAGCATGTAACCCCCACCCATGTACGACCGTGCACCCAACCCAGCTAGCAGCCTTGCGCAGCTACACACCTACACACAATGGGCATACCTGAAATGTGGTAAGAAGTATTGTCTTAGGCAGTGCCACGCGGGCAAATATGTACCCCACATGTTAACAACCCACCTCAGGTACAGATATGCAAATGGCTGCATGTGAATGTGTCGGCAGAATGTGTACATCCGCATGTGGTATGGACCCGTCCAAACCCCATAGGCTTGCACACGCCACGGTGCACATAACTGTACACATGTGGACAAGTCGGGATGTTCAACCACCGTACCGATGATTAGCTATGCAGACATGTCAAACACATATAGCGGAACATCTGCCTACCAAACAGGACGTCCTAACAGGGTGCCACAGGCACAGAAGGGAAGGTGGGACATCACATGTGGAGAGTAGCGTTGCGGACGGCCAAACACCCACGCCAAGGCAAAGGGCGGAATAACATGCATATGGCGGATGGCTGTTGTTAGAAAAATATATATAGAAACACATATGAAGTGCCAGTTTAGAAGCAAAATAGTATATAATGCATTGTATTCTACTTTACAATATGGCAGTAGAAATGATCTTGCATGTAATTGGCTGAAGCTTAGCTGCAGTGTGATTGAACTCTGACCCTGGCAGTAACCAGTTCAGCAGGCTTATGTCTTTCAGCATTAATTATCTGCTGGGTTAGAGAAAAATAAATGTATGTACATGTATATCTTCCTCCCTTCCACTGAGGAGGATGGCCTTGTGAGCTCTATCGAAGATAGAGTACAACTCCTTACCAGAGAGACAAAGGAACATATTAAGAAATGAACTGACTATTGTATCCGAACAGTCCAGGGTCCTTGAAAGAGCAACAATTACAGAAGGACACTGTAATTGACCAGGTGCCTTGCAAGGCTGTGTTATTCTCATGGGAAAACATTTTAAAAGCATTACCTCAGCACCCTCGTATGAATAGAATATTGCGGACCATAGTGATGGAAATGCCCTGTGACTGACCACGTCAGTAAGGTGGGCAAAAGCTGATTGTAAACATTATATAAACAAATTGCTTCCTGTATAGAGTCAGACAAAACTCTTATACTTGTATTGTATAGTTTTTTTGCCTCCCGGTGTACACTACTAAAACGTTGTGAACCTGAGCTTCCTGTGTTATTGACTGTCATTTAGAAAAGCCTACTGATTTCTACAGTCTGATTTTAACAACTTATTTGACATTGTGGTCCTTCTTAGCCGGAATTCCCTTGGTAAGCTACAGGTCAGAGTGCATGGGTGGTAAGAAATCTGCGCAGGAGAAGTTGCCTAAATGGTTCTTCTTGAGTGAAAAGACCTCCGACTGAATTGTTGTGTGTAAAGAGGCTGTCCACTTTCTGATCTGTGGCTGAAAAGCGGAAAACTGGATCCCAAGAAGAAAATGTGCAGTCATAAACGGGAGGCTCAGGTAAGGAGAGTTTGCCTCTTTGTCTCTGTTGTAGATCAGGGACCAGGCTACATTGTGTTTTTGTTAACATTTGTGATAGCAGGTCGAAGACCAATTCAAGTAGTTTTACATTTGGACATAGATCAGGGGAACACAGAGCAGAGTAAACAGTCATTGTAGACACTACAGTGGATACAGGGAAGGAGATACCGCATGAGAGAAGGGTTACGTAACAGTCGTTTAGAAGACATGGGAAATTAGTGCACTAAGAGATCGTGAGATCCGCCTTGACGGATGATGCGAAGTATATGCAATTGCAGAGAGCAGATAATGTGAGATATTTTGCAAAATGGGGTAATAAATATGACTTTGATGGTACATTAGACAAAATATCGTTAGTGAAACATTGGAATCACTTAAAATGTGACGCAGATGTTCTAGGGTTACCACCTGTCCCACTTTGCGAGGGACAGTCCCTCTTAGGGCAGTTGTGTCCTGCAAAAAAACTGAACAAATGGCAAATGTCCTGATATCTTAGGACAAAAATATTTCATATATTTTCTTTAATAGTTGCATAAAACAGTTATTTTGTATCTGAAACACCAAAATATTATAATAAACAGAATAAGCAACTCAAATGCTACAAGAATAAGTTTTGATTCTGGCAAAAAGTGAATTTCTGTCCTTTGTACTGGCCGTGGGTATGTTTTGCCCTGCAAAATCTGACGTTCCTACCAAAAATGTCCCACTTTGGGCATTTGAAAAGGTGGCAACCCTAAGATGTTCAGGCGAAAAAACAGCGACATTTGGGTATCCCTCAAGCACATAGGTGGATTGAGGTAGTGAACCGAAGGGAACAGAAGACTAAAAATGCGAAAGCATCATGTAGACAAAGAAGATAATAATACAGTAGTAGCGACGGCGCGCCCCTCCACCCCCTCCGATACCACATCCAGGATATGAAGCGGGAGGGCAGGCTAGTCCCCCCCACATTATCCTGTGGCAAGAGAGGTATCACAACAACCATTTGTAAGAGAAGCTATTGAAACTAGATCCCGAACACGTAAAACACCTAGGGACACTCAACTAAGAAGAGAGTCACTAGAACAGAGTGAGGAAATCTGTCAATTAATTGAAGTACCGAACCCTCAGGCAGGACAGGAAGGCCAGGACCCAACTTCCCTAGTGTATAGACCGTGGACACCGGAAGATATCCGGAAAGTTACAGAGGGAATTTCCCATCCACAAAGTAATCATGAAATGTTTATACAACATTTACAATGTATGCGAATGAGTTACCACTTAAATGGGGAAGAAGTAGAGAAGGTGATTAGACAAATAATAGGTCCAGACTGGCACATGTTTTGTGTCGTCCAGAATGCTCGTGACGCGCAACTTAAACCACTCCCACATAGTGACGCAGAAGTAGACACCACGTTGAAGGGTCTTATGGACCGAATTACCGAAAATTGGAAACCTAGAGCAGATTGGACCTGTATTAATCAGTGCAAACAACAAGATAATGAAACTGTAGATGGATACTATGGTAGATTATTGGAATGTTTCAATAACCATAGTGGCATGCCTATTCCTGCAAATCTGAAAAATGATAATGCATATGAACAACAGTTGAAAAATGCATTTTCGAAAGGTTGCATTGCCCCTATCGGTTGCTATATTACAAAGCATATGATAGATCACCGAACGAGTAGGCTACAAGCCATACTGGAGTATGCTAGGCTTGCTGAAAGACATCTTAACAGTAAGGAGAAAAGGAAGACGCAGGTCTTCACAGCTGAAGACGGAGCAGAAGTCTTTGTAGTACAGTCAGGTAAAAAGGGTAAGAGAAACACACAGGGCAATAAACGCTCTGACAGAGACTCGGAGGTGTTTGAGTAAAGAAAGAGAAAAGGTGAGTGCTTTAACTGCAGGAAGAGGGGACATTTAGCAAGGGAGTGCAGGTTGAATAAAAAAACGTCTACGGAAGGGAAGGATCGGAGTGATGAGGATTGACTATATGACAGTCATAACGTTCAACAGTCATCAGGACAGACTAATGGGCAGGGAGAAAATGTAAATGCAGTAGAAGGAATAAAGGAAGTGCAAACAGATGTAGAAAATGAGGAAAACAAAGTACTAGAATTAGCCCTGTTGAGCTTGGAGCTCTATTTGGCGGACACAAAACCGGAAGTTACACGTCTGGTGGAGGGGAAGTATGTGAGATTCCTGTGTGATTTGGGAGCATCACGAACTTTGATACACCCTTCAAAGTTACCGGAACACTCAGAATCACCTGACTACATATTAGTGAAAGCAGCAAACGGGCAGCTATACAGGGAACCACTTTCCCATGATATAGCAATAACTGACCCTGTGTCAGGTATGACCCAGAGAAGTAAAATAGTACTTTCTGCAAAATGTCCAGTAAATATACTGGGGAGAGACATTATGCAGCTCTTTGGCATAGCAGTAGTCCCTACCAAGAAGGGTATGGAGGCACAAAGGCAAATGGATACTTTTGTGGTGCGAACGGAGGGTGAATCCCATAATTGGTACAGGCAGGACCTCGTCACGACTGGTCCAGGGGCAATAACTGAGGAACTGATGAACGTAGCCATCAGTAAGGTATGCTCCCTTCACATTGATCAGCAGCATTTGTTACATTGTACTCTGTACTATTGTAGCACACCAGGGCCTGATAAGGAATATGAGCAAACATTGTGCAGACATCCTGCCAATAGACTAGTGTTACGAACCTTGTACTGGGATACTGAGGGTAATAGTGTGCTGAGTTGTTCATTACCACAGGAATTCATGGGACTATATAAGTCCAACAGGCCACCGCATGTCAGTGTAACCAAACATAGAAATGTCAGATGGGTGGATAAGGGTGAAAAAGTGACACGATGGCAAAGGCAAATCGACTTACAATTGTCACAACAGGGACTACAGAAGCAAAACGTAAAGTGGCTAACGCAAGCACGTCCAGCTGTACACTTACAGCAGAGTGAGGACAGCTGATCGGTGTTCCTGTTAAAAGAAGGAGAGAGAGCCTTGTGTGACATATCAAGCACCCTTTGCTCAACAGGGAAATCAGATGTAGGGCTTATTCGGACAGCACGTCCAGTAACCATTACACCGAAGTCAGCATTTAGACCGCCAAAGAAATAATACCCTTTGAGGAAGGATGCAGAGCAGGGAATCAAGCCTATCATAGCGGCATAACTCAAGAAAGGGATACTGGTAGAAACGTCAGATTCACCATGCAATACCCTCTATCTCCTGTTAGAAAAGCAAGCGGAAATGGCGGATGGTACAGGATTTACAAGCTGTAAATCATGCAATAATACCTAGGGTACCGATGGTGCCAGACCCACACACTATATTGAATGATATGAACCCGCAACAGAAGTATCTTACCGTGGTAGATATAAGCTATGCTTCCTTTTCAATACCTATACATCCAGATAGTCCGTATTGGTTTGCATTTACATTCAGGGTAACAGATACACCCATACTCGGCTACCGCAGGGATACTGTGAAAGTCCAACAATATTCACACAGGAGATGGCTAGCAACCTGCCGGGGTTTACTCCACCCGGGGGCAGTCAAGTTCTACTTTATGTGGATGACATCCTGCTTGCGGCCCCTACCCAGCAGCAATGTAGGGAAGATACAATAGCATCATTGAAATATTTAGCAGAACAGGGACATAAAGTAAACAAGCATACAGGTCAAGTACCTGGGATATGTGGTATCCAAGGAGGGTAGAACATTAGATGAAGATAGGAAGGCAGCAATTTCACAAGCACCCAAGCCAACTACCAAGAAGGGAATGATGTCCTTCCTGGGACGACTAACTTTTGTCAAGCTGGTTACCAAACTATGCTTTTGAATCGGCTCTATTGTCTGCTTTAATCTTTAATACACCTATGGCAGCACAAGATATACTACACTGGATTCCAGTAGCAGAAACAGCTTTCTGCAGACTAAAACGATTGATAGCTTCATCATCTGTTTTAGGTCTCCCGAATTATCATAACAGATGTTTTCAGACTGTAGATTGTAAGCAGGGATATATGATGTCAGTCTTGACGCAACAGCATGGAAGTAAGCAACGCCCCATAGCTTACTACTCATCGCAGTTGGACCCAGTGGCACGGTCATTGCCACATTGTGTACAGGCAGTTGTTGCAGCAGCCATGGCAGTACAGGCTTCGGCATCAATGGTATTCTTCCACCCTCTCATTGTGAGAGTGCCTCATGCAGTTGCGATAATTTAGCTGCAAGAGAAAATAGCATTTCTGACCCGTGCTAGACATCTTTCTTGTTTGACCATACTCCTGAGTCAACCTCATATGGTGATTGAACGTTGTACAACATTGAACCCATCAACGTCACGTCCGACACCTGTGTATGGCACACCACACAGTTGCCTACAGGAAATGGAGCAAATAACGTTACCCAGACAGGATATTACTGATATACCCGTAGATGATGCAGAGGTGACAGTTTATGTGTACGGATCATGTAGAAAGGGTCCTACAGGAAATAATCAAGTAGGTTATGCAGTAGTTACTGATATTGAGATTGTAGAAGCCCAACCCCTGCAGCATAACTTGTCTGCTCAAGCAGCAGAATTGATAGCTTTAACACGTGCTTGCACTCTAGCGAAAAACAGATGTGTGGACATATATACCGATAGTCAGTATGCTGTCTCTACAGTGCATGTTTATGCGCAGCAGTGGAAGAATAGGGGAATGATAACATCCACTGGTAAACCGATTAATCATGTGCAATTGATCTTGCATTTATTAGATTCCATTCAGTTACCTACTAAAGTAGCTAATTGTAAATGTGCAGCTCATACAAAGCAACAGGATAAGATTACGAAAGGTAATGCACGAGCTGATGCAGCTGCAAAACAAGCAGCCTCACACTCAGAAACTTTCTTTTTGAATGAGGAATGACAATCCTCAGAGATTCTAGATTTAGAAATATTAGAAACAATGCAAACATCAACTACGAAAGCAGAAAAGCAGACGTGGGTAAGACGAGGAGCAATCCTTGAAGACGGACTGTACATCTCCAAAGTGAGAAAGCCAATATTAACGTCTAATTTATTTAGATATGTGGCTTTGTTGAGCCATGGGCAGAGCCATGTCTCAACAGGGGGGATGGTACAGTTGGTTAACAGAATATTCAAACATACGGAATTAGGAACCACATACAAACATTTTGTGCAGCGTGTCATATTTGCAGTAAACATCATGCACAGGGAGCATTCCAACCGAAGCGAGGGAGTTTCCCTACACCACCATATCCATTCCATACTATCTGTATGGGTTTATAGAAACTGAATAAATGTGAAGGGAAGAAATAGTGTTTAGTGATTATAGATATGTATCCAAAATGGGTAGAAGCATTTCCAACCTGGAATGCGAATGCAGCAACAGCGTCAAAGGCCCCGGTAAAGAAAGTATCCCTAGATCTGGCATACCGGAAAGAAGCTACAGTGACAATAGAACACATTTTGTGAACCAGACAATCCAGCAACCTGGGGGATTCTTTGGGATTTCCTTGAAGAATCATTGCATTACCACCCACAGTCAGCATGACTGGTGGAGAGAGTACAATGGGATTTCGAGAAATAAGTTGAGGAGGTTGATGAGTGACACCCAGATGAATTGGATTTGCTGTCTACCTCTAGCATTGCTGAGCATGACAACAGTCCCAAATGTAAAGGGTTTGACCCCCTTTGAAGTAGTATTTGGAATGGCATATTATGTGCCACAGTGGAAAGCTCTCATGCCTGCAGAGCTGGAGGTTGATGGCTCATTAGCCAGTTACATGAGAGGATTGTTAACCAATAACACTGTTTTGCAGTTAAACTCTTTTTCAGATAAAGAACAAACGAAGCCGGACGCAGAGCTGACTCCAGGATCCTGGGTGTGGTTGAATATTATCCAAACAAGTAACCCGGACGAGTCCATGGGAAGGTCCGTACCAGGTACTGTTGGCAACGCCTACTGCAGTAAAGGTTGGAGAGAGGTAGTCCTGGGTTCACCTGACCCTTTGCAAACCCGGTAAAGAATATCCAGTCTGATTTACATGTCGTAGCCGATATACCACAGAGACAGAATGACCAGGGGCAGAGTGTATAACAATACAAAGCAACCCCAAAGACATTGGTTTACTGTCCTACTGATCATACACCTATTAACCATGTTTGTGGTGACTTTTCTTTGCTGGGATCTTTCCTGCATATAACTACACAGATACAAATAATGAAACGTGATGAACTGGCCACAGATTGGCATCAAACCTCAACACATACCTAGCCATGAAAGCGTGTGCATGTAGAGACTATGAACATTTCAAATTGCTGGGTTTGTACTGCCATACCTACAGCATATGGAGGACTTTTTGATGTCTGCTGTCCCCTTGGGGATAAATTGAGACTTGTGAATATCTACCTTTTGATACAGGTTCTGTGAGATCACAGGACAAAAGTGGCACTGTACTTACCTGTTACACAAAAAGGAATTGTTTGTTTTCATAAACATGATACAGTCCAAGTTGGTGGGAGTAATTGTAACATAACTGTGTCTTACAAATGTCATATAAAAGCCAAGATCACAGTACTAGTTGCAGCACGATTTATGATTAAGTATCTAAGCTTAATGAGAACAACGTGGAAAGATGTGCAGAAACATCCTGAATTGTATAAACAGTTGTCTGTTATAGACAGGAAAATGTTACATGCAGAGTTAACCCGCATCAGTAGTAAAGTAGAATATTGTTATTTTGTTTGTGGGGAAAAAAGCATATCAATGGTTACCTGAGAATTGGTCCAGCAGTTGTTTTTTGGGTTATCTGGTTCTAGCCATAAGACATACTGCAGAATTGCCTCTGGAGTGCGATCACGAAATGTAAGAGATATAGCTCGAAGAACTGGGAACTCAGTCGAGAAACCTACTAATCCAGTGGGTGAAATCGAAGCTGTTTGGAAAGATCATTCATCTGTAAGAGATAAAGGAAAATTGACTCATATGGACTTGAGTGACAGTGTTATATCCTGGGCTGGAATAATCCCAGCTTATGGAGCAGTGAAATCAATCAGGGAACTGAGGAAGTTGTCAAAACCTCTCGAAGTAATGAGCAATGCAACTTTTCCGCTCTCGAACTTGTGACTGACGAACTGAATGCAATGAGAACTGTTGTGCTACAAAATGTAATGGCTCTTGACTGCACCCTGGCGGCGAGATTAGTGCGTCTTGGCGCTTATCAAAGAAGACTGCTGTGCGTATATACCACATAATAAGCACGATATCATCGACCACCTAAAGGTAATACAGCAGGTATCAGCCATGGTGGAACCAGGCCCAAACCCACTGACGAACTATTTCCAGAATCCATTTGGTGGATGGGGTTCACTCATAATGAATATCTTGATTGCCATTTGTGTTGTTTTGCTCATATTGGGAGCATGTGTCTGTTGCGGGATACCTTGTATGAAAGCATTAGTTAGGGACTCTGTTGACGTATCTGTAACCGAGACTATGTATCAAGACCTGGAGTGGAATTTGTTAATACCAAATGAAATTCTTTCTGAAATGTAAAACAAATGACTTGCCTAGTTAAAAGTTCCAGAGAGGAAGAGGCTAGGGAATGAAATAATGTTGTATATGTTTCTGGATAGAATAAAAGCATTAAAAGGAGGGAGAATGTTAGAAAAAGATATATCTAAACATATATGACATGCTAGTTTAGAAGCAAATAGTGTATAATGCATTTTATTCTATTTTACAGTATGGCAGTAGAACTTATCATGCATGTAATTGCCTGAAGTGTAGCTGCAGTGTGATTGAACTCTGACCCTGGCAGTAACCAGTTCAGCAGGCGTATGTCATTCAGCATTAATTATCCGCTGGGTTAGAGAATAATAAATGTATGTACATGTATATCTTTCTTCCTTCCACTGAGGAGGATGGCCTTGTGATCTCTATCGAAGATAGAGTACAGCTGCTCACCAGAGAGACAAAGGAACCTAGTAGGAAATGTAACAGCTTG
>NC_056725.1:114175971-114204260 GCF_019279795.1 Protopterus annectens
ACCCGGTGATGTCATAGGGTGTGTCTTTTCATACCTTTTTACTTTGGCACTGCAACGCTTTCTTGGGCACGTTTGCACTTTACTATGTTTCTGCGTTGCACCTATTATTTCCTGGTTTGCATCCTGCAGAGCCCTGTCATGTGTAGTTTCTGGAACATGGCATATCGTGCGTTTTGTCTGCATACCGTTATGCTGCCTGTCTACTTGGCTCTGCTGTGTCAATTCTTCACTCTTTGCAATCTACTACCTCCCCTACTTTCTTTGCATTCATATGCCTCCCCTATCCCGTTTTGCAGGTTTCTGCATGCAGAGTTGTCAGCTGCATAATTAGCCTTCGTGGGTTGATTAGTGTTGATTGCTCATTACTACTCCAATTACACTGCTTCAGCATTTCCTCATATTCTCAGCATCACCTTCCTGCATCCATTGTTGTTGTGGGCGGGCGTCACATGACTGGGTTGAGGGAACGTAGTCATCCTCGTGCACATGCATCTCTGCGCGCATTGTGTGCTCTCAGCTCAACTATTTCCCCACACGCCAGTCCTGCTGCTGTGATGTGCAATGTACCGCCCATGTTTGCTGGGCTCCAATGTGCTTCCTCCTACAGTGGCACACCCCTCTGCAGTTGACATGTATTCCCTTTGAGCCACTCCTCGGTGTATTAGCGCTGCGCTGTTTGGTACAGCCTTACGCCGGCGGGGGTTTTGCGATTCAGCATTATCTGCCTCATTTGCATGGCATTGACTACTAATTCATAGTTACTGCGCCGAACACTGACGCGACTCCTTGACAACCCTTGCACCATGGATTTGGCTTTCCATGCATACCATGGTGTATTGTGGCTGTGATGCTGATGTGTGTTACACTGCTCTTTTATGACATTGTCATATTATTTCATTGTTTTTGCACCTTCATGGACATGTCCTGGGGTTCTGCTGTGTGTTTCTGTGGACATACCATTTATGTCATTATTTACATTTTGTGCATGTTTTCTTTTGACATTCTCTGTGTCTTTCGCCATTGGAATGTGGCAACAGTGTGATACCTGACGTTGACAGCCTTCTGTTACTCCTATGTCATGTTTGGGTAAATGTAAACCGTTTTTGGTTTTACATTGCGTGCTGCTATGCTACGCCTGCCGCCGTGGATCGCTATATGCCTTCATTTGCATGGTGCAACTTACCGCACATGGGGTGTTTAGCATACCTACGCCGGGCCGCATAGATCGAGCGCCGGTAGTGCACGTGGAATTGGATCGTACCTGAATCGCTTGGCGGCCATATTTGGTGTTGTAACGCCTACGCTATGCGTCCGCCTGGCGCAACGTTCATGAATACCGGGGATAGACTTGTGGGTTTTCCTTCACCTGTGACTTGTTTGTGATAAAAAGAATTACTGTAACTTATAATGCTGACTGTTAGAATTCCAATAGTCATGTAGAAAGTAGTAGAAAGTAGTGCTGTAGTGTTTCTAAATGTGGGTTTTTCTATTTACATTTTTATGGGAAGTATCTAAAGTAATTTGGCGAATGTTCTGTGCATTCCCAGCAGTAGTGGCAGCGTGTAGAGTAGTGTAAGGAAAGTTAAAAGTATATGCCCTTTTCCCCACTGTAGTGCAATCCTGGAGTTAGTATATATAATTGGGGGGGCACAGTCCCCCACATTCGATGGTGTGGGGGGTGGCCTCCCAAATAGTTTGGTTGTACATTGTCCTGTTTCTGTTAAGAGGGTTAGTAAGTAGTTTTTAAGTTCTGTAAAGGTTTAGTTAGTGGTGTTCTAAGTGTGTTTGTCTGTGGTTTAAGATGTAGTATGTTGAAATTCAGCATTGTAAGCTGTCGGTGAAATGGCAGTCAGTCAAATGAGTTTTAAGTCAAATGAAATTTAGGTCAATTGGGTGTCAGTCAAATAGGTGTCAGCCAAATGAAATTTAGGTCAAGTGAAGTAGACCCACATATATATATATATATATATATATATATATATATATATATATGTAGGTCCCATTTATGAATCCAAAATTCCACTTACCTGAAACCCAAAAGACTGAGACAAAAAGCCCGACATCCAGGAAAACTGACCATCCGGAACACTGACAAATCACTAAAGGTAAGTAACCACTTGGCCAGCATGCTGACCTTTGCCCCCTACCTCTGAGGTAGTGCAATCTTGGAGATGGTATATTTAGTTGGGGGGGTGTGGGTGTTTTTGGGCTTTGGTGTTAGTGTGTTTGTGGGTTGGGCAATCAGTCACTTACTGTTAGTGTTTTGTCAGTGTTCCAGGCAGTTGGTCTTCCTGAATGTTGGGATTTTCGTCTCAGTCTTTTGGATTTCAGGTAAGTGGGATTCCAGATTTCTAAAGAGAAATCCATAGATATATATATATAGGTGTGTGTGTGTGTCTGTGTGTGTCTGTGTGTGTCTGTGTGTGTGTGTATGGTTTCCCTGCAGAATATTGCAGAATGTTGAATGTTTGTTGCAGAATGTTGAGTGTTTGGTTGACATCTGTTTAGTGGACTGCATATGATTGACTAAGCAGCTGGTGCACAATTCCTGGGTACAGAAAATATGCCCTTACCCTTTGTTTGTGTGATTTCAGAGTTTATATATATATATATATATATATATATATATATATATATATATATATATGTATATATAGAGAGAGAGATTTATCAGAGTTTGTTTTGCATGTTGTTTTTCGGTGCATGAATACTGGCCTGTTGGCATCTCTATGTTGGCATTTTGCCAGTTGACATAAGGTGTATTCAGTCTTTCCTACTACTTCTATCCATATGCATATGCATAACATTAAGATAAGAAACAGAAATAATATTGTTTTTATTTTACTTATATGTTGCTCCAAGCCATGATCTGGTTTTGTTGAAAGTTGTAGTGTGTAACACCTCACACTGCATAGTAAAGGTGCTTGAAGCCATCCCACACTTGGGTATTGTAGATAAACTCATTGAATAGCAAAATGTCTCACAAACAGAACCAAGGAGGTTAGGGTGGGTGTCTCTCTACCTCCTCCAGAAGATCTGCTACTAGCAGTGTACCCTAGGGTTCAGTTCTTGGGCCATGCCTCTTTGGCATTTACTTCTCTGAGGTCAAAGTTAATGTTAATGGATTGTGGCTGACTTATTTTGCAGATAACTGAAAAATAAGTGCAATCATAAATTCCACAGATGAGACAAAGGTTTTCCAAGATTGCCTGGCCCAAACAGATAGCTGATGTCAAAATTCATGCACTAAAACTAAATGCAAAGACATGTATAATTGTATACTTCAGCAAGCATGACTCCCCTTGTAACTATCACATTGAAAACACACTCCTGAAAACTGATCCCATAGTTAAGGATCCGGGAACCTATGTCAACAATGAACTGCTGTTTGATCACCATGAATGCACTGCTGTAAAAGAAGTAATTTTTCGTGTCACTGCTTATATCTCAAACTATGGGGTCCAGATATGGTATATATTCATTCCACTGTATTATGTACTCATAAGGATTAGGACAATCATTGAGTGCACTGCTATTTTCTGTATGTACCTGTCAAAACACTTGTCACAACTGGAAAGGTCACAATGTTTTCTCACTAAAAATTCAAGGGCCTAAATCATAAAAATGATGCAGACCATCTCATAGCCTTGTTTCTCTTCTCAGTATCATACAGGCTACTGAGAGGTGACCTGTGTACCTTGTGTATAGAGATTCAACAGTCCAATCACACATTTTCAAATCCAGTGACATCATAAACATCCATTCTTGTGATTCCAGTCTGTTTTGAAAATAAACAGAACATGTTGGAAGGGCTGGTATATATCACAGAGAATACTTCTTTGGAACCATCCTCCACACCACAAAAATCAATGTACTCACTTTAGTCACATGTAATTTAATGAATGTATAGGTAGTCCCAAAAATACCCAATCTACCATGGAGGGGTAAACACAAACATTTCTGAAAATATCCTTGTTCAACCCATCTGTGGATCATCCATTTGTAAAATAAAACAGCTAAAAACTTCCATGGGAATGTAAACTTAGGCTTCTTAAGATCCTCACAGATCAATAACCTCATAAGTACATATGAACCTATGACCTATGAACCAATACGTATATCTGGAAGCTCCAGTGTACTTATAACTTGGGTGTTCACATATGTATTCAGATGCACTGCCTATATCTCATGCTATTATTTCCCACTTCATACGGCAAATGCCATATTTCTGAAATGAGTTAGCAATATACTGAAATGTGTTGTATGGTAGCTTTTATCTAAACTTTGTATTCAGTATCTGCATCTGTATTTAATTAGAAATCCATTTGAAATCTGTGGTTTCTTTTGTAATACCCACTCGTCTCATTTTTTTTCTATAGTCTCACTTATTTTCCCATATTGAAGTTGGAAAGTTTGTTAGATTTCATTTATTTTCTATGTATAACTATGCTATCAAATTGAACTGTTTTCACAGAGGGAACACAATGCCACTAAGCCAATTGGGAGCAAATTAAGCCTGCTTCTTTGAAAGTGCATTTTAAACTCTCTCCTACAGCAAACATTAAAATGAAACTCAGGGCTTTTCTGGTGCAACTATGCTTACTTTTATTGACCTAGAAACTAGAGATGTACATTATGAATGTAGGTAGTTACTAGCAAATTTATGAATATTCATGGGTGCAATTACATACCTTAATGCTATCAAGAGGTTTAATACAGTGATAATTTCAAATATATGAAAATTCAACAAAGGCATATAATAGTAAGTACTTATGTATGGCTTTTTATTTTTTTTAAAACCCTCTAACCCTGAAGAACATGCATCTGTACTGCTCCTTGTCTCTGTACTTAGCTCCACAACCCCCGACTAAACCTTGAGAGGTATTTTGGACATGACTGCTGGCTGGGCCCTGATCTCTCAGCAAGTTGACTTCAGGCAAAGACTGTTAGTTAGGCCTGGGATACAAGGGATCCCAGGGAGAGTTGTGAATGCAGAATCAGGCGCCATCATTCCTACAGCACTTGGCCACAGTATCTAGCTGGGGAGGAGTGGATAGTGTGAAAATGTTGGGATTTCATCAATGCTTCTTGAGAAGCTTTTGGTCTTTTTTAGTAGTATCCAAGACATCTAGGTTTTCCCATACCTCCCCATGAGATAGGAGACCTGCAAAGTTAGTTTCAATAGTGCTCAGTCACTGATCTGTCAAAAAGCAGGTCTAGATGATAGGTGAGAAATGCAGAGGGACATGCTTCTTAATTTAGGGGAAAATGACAATCTGGACCAGTTGTACATATTATTTGTCTATCCTGAATTATTACAGCAACTTTCTTTCTTTCTGCAGTGCTAAGATTTAACTTTGAAGCATGTTTTTGGCTGAACCCTTCCAGATGTTTGGCTTACAAAATTGAAAAAAGTGCGTCTGAACTGTAAGGACATATTTAGCCACAATGAACTTTTACACACACATCTGTGGCCCTCAGCAGTAGCATTTGAGTGGTAAAATGTACTGGATGGGCAGCTGTTGGTGGCTGGCTTTAGAGAGACTGAAAGGAAGGCAAACGTGTTGAAATAAAATAATACTTGTATAAAATGTAGAGCAGTGCAATGGTAATGAAAAAGTTGGACCTCCAGTTATTGGTAATATCATTTTCAACATTTTTCTTCATAAATCAATCATTTTCTTATGGGCTGTAAACTAGGGAAAGGGAAGAGGTACAGAGCAAGTACAAGAAATCTCAAGCAAGTACTGTTACCACTGGAAGCAAAAGCTGCTAAAACTCATCTAATATGCAGAACATCTGTTATATGAAAATTGCTGGCTCTCAAGAATGAAAAGTACACCTTATATAACAAAAAGAAAAAAATAGGAAACAAAACAGTGAAAAATACAAGCATTGCAGAATACAGAAAACTCGTAAAATGCTATTAGTTTGAATGTCATTATGTATACAAAGGTGCATAGGTCCTCGCTAGCTATTTCATCCATGTTTACAACTCCTTTAAAAGATGGAAGAATGTATCCTTAAGTATCAGGAAATCTACAAATATACATTTATGAATTAATAAAAAATGTAGTAGAGCACATATAAAAGTGCAAGTATTTACTGTATGCATCCACCATCCTAACCATTTTACAAAAAAGCTATCCAGACCAGAACATTACAAAATGATTACATTTGTGATGGCTCTTCTCAATAAAACACATCGCTGTAAACAACTTTCACCCTCACTATCATTTTCCAAACTAAATGTGGCATGCAGAATTCTGAATCATTCAGATAAACGTTGTTGGTGTAGCTTTCAGCTTTTCCCGGTTAGGGGTTGCCACAGTGGAACTCCGGCCCACTAATGATTAGCAGTAGATTTTTACATACCAAGTTGCCAGCCCTGACGTACAACCTTCAACAAAGGTATGCCATTCATTCATATCTCCACACAGAAGATGCTCTAGCTGAGAATCAAACAGGACAACATCTTACTGTGAGGCGACAACGCTACCGCAGCACCACCACCGCAGTACCATTTGTCATTCATTAAATTACCACTTTCAATGCTATTCTTATACAGAAACAAAAACATAGCACAACTGAGGACTCAGTATATTCGAACTGTATAGCCAAACACTGTGCTGCAAACCTCAGTAGGACAGACTACTGCCTTCTGTAATTTTAAAACCTCCCTGAAACTTCCTTTAAGAATTAACTGACTCTTCACATGTTCCCTTGGCCTCAGGAATACTTCTCTATTCCATACTCATTTGGATTGTATCAATCTATTTCTAACTGTGCTCTCCTTAACTTTAAAAAGCAATATAACTAACTATAGCCTTCTACCTGTAAAGAACAACTCAAGTTAGACACATAAGTACATCAGTGCCTTTCTCTTACTCACCCTTTTCTTGCCTACTTAAATACACTCCCAAATAGCAAAAAAAAAGAAATTATTCACCATAGTACACAAACAAACAAGCTGTCACTCTTCTCTTAATATATATATATATATATATATATATATATATATATATATATATATATATATATATATATATATAATCTCAGGTATAGGGGCACCAACCACAGATTAATTTTACAATTACTATTCCTTTACTAAATATACTTAACTATAACAATTATCACCTGGATATCTATGGTAAGCCATGTAATGATTAGACAAACCTCTCAAATGACTAATATATGTAAATGATGCATATTATACTTCAGTTACAGTACTTAGAGCGATTACAAACTACATATCTGTGGTAAGTTAAGCAATAATCATGTGGGCACTGTTTATACCACAGAATGCAAACTCTCAAATGAGTGTCCATCTGAAAATAGTGCATAGTGTGTTCATCCTATATTGTGTTTTTACTGGTGAAGGCTGATATAATATTTTTGTAATTATGTTTTATTATACACGTGGGGTTTTTCTCTGTTTTTCTCCGCAGGCCTCTACTGAAAATGGGCATTGTTCAGTCAGAGTATCACAGTAGACAAAAATAAATAAATGAGTATAGTACGGTTTGAGCACTGCATGGTCTTTCCTTTATCTAATGATCAAAATCAAATATCAAAATCTACTTTTTAAACATATTTTTCATTATTTTCGGGGGGGGGGTATTCTGCAGCTTGGTTCAAAACTGCCCTTGCATTACTCATATTGTAAAGGATGAATACCATCATATTTAACAATTGTAGCATGGCTTTCAGTCTACTAGTGACGATATCCCAAATAAAATAAAATAAAACAAAATAAAATAAAAAACGTGACTCGGAGATGTACCACTTCAGCTTTGACTGTAGAAGCAGACACATTAACATGCATTGAGATCTCTTAATCCTGTAAGCAGAGGAAGCTCTTCAGGGTGGCAAGCAGGTATTAAACACCAGTAGAGATTGTAAAGCCTTCTGTACACCATTATTATGGGGGGGCCAGGTTATTCACAAACATAGCGTGTCGTTGTCTACATATATTCTGCTCACTTTGTGTAGAACACTTCCCAACACCACCACAATCCACAAACCTGAATCCCAGTGTGTGTGTGACTGTGTAAAATGCCCCAGCCAGGGATAACTGGTGGTTAATTATTCAGCCTCAAACCCTGTACCTTAGGTACAGGAAGCAAGAACCTGGATCATTCACCCCTACCACCAAGATGATAAAAAATCATGAGTTTCAAGAAGGTGAATGCCTAGCTCTTAACTGTCCGGATTTTATGTCTGTTCCTCATAAAACGTGGCTTTCTGGCAAATCAGTGAGGACTGAATTCATTAAATAATGACAGCGATTTAAGTCTCAGTCTTCATATCCTTCATAAAATGCATGGTAACACAAAACTTTTTATTCCAGTAACTTTCTAAAAATTATATAAGCACTATTTAAAATTTGTCCCTAGTTTTGGGCCATTGTGTCACCTTTAATTTTGACTTGTCGAGATTTCTTGTGCTACAGGGTTAAGAGGTATGGTTGAGTGTCAAGTGCATTTCATAAGGAATTGCGAGCTTCAACGGAAGAGAATTTTAGTCCTGCTCATGCTGTCTGTTTATGATATGTATCTGTTGTTTAGCAAATGGTATCACTATTGTGCTACAAGCTTGAAAAGTATTGTTAGTAGCACAAGAGGTAGCATGCTTGCATCTTGATACAGAAGGTTGGGGGTTCTACTCCCACAGATGTAAATTTACAATTTAGGGGCGGTTGAGTGCTGTAGTCCTGAGTATGTCTTCCTATTGTTAGTTTTCTATCCATTCCCTATTGCAATATTACCAGCTTACCATTTATTTAATGTAACATAAACAATTTATTATTCAAGGCCAACAGGTACTGAATTTGTAGAAGAAACACTGAAACATAAAGTTGTTTGCTAGCAGAAACCTTTTCATTAGTTAAAGGTCTATAATGTGGAATTATTCAGACAATTTTTACTTCTGTAGAGACTGTGTATATTGACTGATACTGGTGGACTGTAATGATAGAAGTTTGAGAAGACATTTATTAATGAAATGTTCTGAACTGAGCAGTTTTATCATTATTGGTTCATACATTTTGTTTCATTGCTTACTGAAAAAATGTTCAAAACTACAAATTTAAAACATGCTGTAACAAGTGGTGCTGTATTATATAAGGAATATAATTAAATACAATCAGGAAGGTGTATCAAAGAACACATGCATGTATACATGGTCCTAAAAATACGTGCTAGGGGCCTATGGTTTGAAAACAGCCCACTGGCCAGATGCATTTTCTTTGAATGTGGGTTTCAATGCTGCTTCGATGAATGTGAGTTTCAAGTGCAGAAAATTTTAATGCAGTCTGTTTTCGTCGTGACACTGTATTGCTTTGTTTAGCAAATGTCTTATTAAAGTTTGTGGTATAAAATTTGAAATATACATTTTAAATTAAATCCAAACAATCATTGTACAAGTAAATCAGAAAACAGGCAACACACTGAGAGTTTTGAACAGTGTTTATGCTAACTGGGGAGAAATAGCCAAGTAATGGGACTCTGAAATGGCTGCAGGGGGGAGGGCCAATCCATTACTCCATTAGGGCGGCATTTGACCATCATCCAGCTCTGTGCAAATGCACTCCATCAATGGGAAAAAAGCAAGTTTGATGACAGAAAATTGATTGAGAAACAATCCTAAGTGCTGTTAAGACTGAGTCTTCATCTAGATATTAACAGTGGACTGTGCTAGTTGGCAAAGTATATCAACATAAGGTAAAACAGTTTTGAAAGCTAGATGTTTCACACTCCCACAATTTTAAACAAAAGTGTGGCAGAAAAGATAAGTGAATAAGTATAAAAGAATAGTAATTTTTAACCAAATTACAGTTTCATCTTCTAAAACCTGGCAGGAAATGAAATGCAGTATAAACCATACAAGCATAGGAAGGTGATAACATTCTTTTACATTGTGGATTTTTAAAAATTTTTAGACTAATTTTGTTTCAGCTGAGCACAAAGGGCTTCAAAATCCACTGTTATCATGAATCTGCGGCTTTTGTCTGTTTTTATCAAAATGCTGAGTCATCAAGATGTTGTAGGCATGTTGCCAGCATTTGAAACTGAGAAAAAAGTGCATGGAAAGGATGTAGTCCAAGTTCTGTTCTTAGCTTTCTCATGTAATCAAGACAAAATGTCTTTAATTCAAAGGAACATTCTACTCATGAAATTTCTACCATACTGAAATGTGATGCAGTTGATGAAAAACACAACATACGTTCTGAACCTGAAGCTTCAAGAGTTTATAAAAATATATCCTGTTTGTGTTTTGAAACAAATACCTATCTTTGTGTTGGTAGTGAAACGTTTTGAGACTTTCAGTTGATTTTAACTATGCTTCAGTTTCTTTTTGTGGCTCTGATATATTCACCCCATGTTTTCTACACAAGTATCTCCTCTACACTGAGAGGTAATCATCTGACACCCTACTTACTATCAACATTCTTTTTTTTTTTTTTTGGAATGGGGGGTGGTGGGTTTAGTGACTAGTGAGCACTCATTTAACAATGAGACCCTTATTTTTAATGGTAGAGTTCTTCATCTATGCTCTATTAAACTTTCTACTAAGATGTCAAACAGGGTGATATTCACCATCTCAGTCTTGTGATAGTACAGCCTCTACTCCCACTTCAGAATCATAAATAGTTTGTCAAAGTCAAGAACAATTAGTATGGATTCTGAGTACAGGATATTTTATTTAGCTAATTAAAGGCCTTTTCTGTTGCCCCAGTCAGCCAGGTTTAGATGGAGGCCCTACTTTTAATAAATTCTGTTAGAGGACAAGATGACAAGCTATACAAGTGATGTTGGGCATAAACTTCCTACAACATCCTTTTAATGCTATAATGCCTCTCCTTAGTATTTTGTATTGGGTACTCACCAGTTCTTCACAGTGTCTGTCGTAGCTGTTTGGGGTTTAGTTACCCCTCTTTCAATTGGATATTCTTAGTAAATGGTTTCTACAAGATTCAAATGTAAGCCCTGCATGTCTTAAGGATTGTACCACAGCTTGTGCTTTTGCTAAATACCATTCCAAGTCTGTATCATCAAGTTACATAGTTCAGTACCTGGCATAAAGTTTAAGAACTCAGTCAGTGAGCCTTTGAAGGGTGTCATGAGCTCCATGAAAACCAAAAGTGAAGAAAGTAAGAAAGTATAATGAAAAAGACCCTCAGCAGTTAAGAATGCTGCCTTGTCTTTGGTTTCAGGAGTACATGGGATCCATCACTACCCCGTGATCAAATCCAGGGTAATCAAAAACCTTGTCTTCCCCAACATCTATATGAGCTCATCTGTTTGACCCATTGAATGTTTACAGAAGGCATTACAACATTTTATGGAGCTATTTGGTTTGGGGACGAACAGAAGTGGGCTCTTTCATTCAGCTAATGACTCCTAAATGACTCACAATTTAAGCATCTTTCTCACTTCCTCATTCACAGCCTTTCTTTTGGACTCTGCTACTCTATACAGTTTTATTTTTGTATTTTCTTAGGATGAATTTAAATATGATGCTGAATTAATTTTATTCACTAGGATTGTTTCCGTGCCTGAAACACATTCTCATATACTTGAAAAGCAAAGTTAGTATTCCCAGCTCTCTTAATTTTCATAATATTATAGTAATATGATAATATTTTGTCTCAGAACTTTGACTGACTACAGAAGTTTCAGCTTCCCTTGATGATGGAGCTCTGCTCTAATATTCTCTTTCCATTCTGCCATATACTTTAGTTCACATCACTAATTTTGTTGCTATCATGTCAAAGAGCCCTTGCCATCTTGGAAGGAATTTATTCACATTAGAGGGAACTGACACTGACACCTTGCCCCCCATTTAAATGACCTGAGTCTGTCATTCTTATGAACCCTGTGTTGTATTTCTTGTGCAATTTGCATATCTTCATTATCTATTGGCATAACAATTTTCAATCTTGCAAGTTTATGCTGCATGTTATTAGAATTTAAATGGGGTTTAGTCTGCTGCTGAAGTCTCCTTAGCTATGTCCAGTAAGCCTTGGAGGTGTCTGTCATGATAGATCTCAAATGGGTAAACCTTGTTGAGATTTCGGATACCTCTCTTACAGAAAGGAACAGGCAAGAACGTAACTGATCCCAGTTTTTATTGTCTTTCTCCACAGCCTTACTTAGCAAAGACTTTGGAGTTGACACTCCCAGTAAACAAATGTAAATAAATAAATAAAATAAATAAATAAAAGACTTTGGAGATTTATTAAAGCACCACTAACCCCTCCATTTGAAGGTGGTACACTAAAGTTCTGAACTGTTTTATTTGCTGTCAAAGCAGGAGAATTACCATGAATATAAGTTGCATGTCTTGGGTATCCTGCCCCACAGATAGAATATGTGCCAATAAATCCTAATCCTACATCTTTAAAAAAAACTTTCCTTAACATACCACTAGACAAGCTCAGCACATTCATACACATAATTTGTTTAAATGATTTTGCAGTTGCCACATATTTGACAAAGCATTCAAAATGTTCAAAATAATTACCAAGATAAACAAAATTTCCGAAATTGTGACATACTGATAAAAGTATTTATTCAAAATAAATATGAGAGTGTTTAAAATAACTACCAAAATGTTTAAGGTGTACGAAAGGGCTAAAACAACTGCATTTTTTTCAAAATGTACTACTTTTTCACATAAACTAAAGCTATTCGAAGTGTCCGAAGTTTCTGTAATGTTCGCAGTGTTTGCAGTGTCAAAGTGAATCCTTTTCAAATAAATTGTTGTGCATTTGTGCATACTTACAAGTACCTGGTCTGTGCTTATATGTATTTTGTTGTGATGGCAGAGGGATTTTGCAGACCTGAACTGCTGGTGTTTGATAATAATATTGTTGAGGATTGGAGAGTGTTTGAAGAAGAATATGATACATGCTGCTTTCTCTGATAAAGACACACATACAAAAGCATTCATACGTCTTAATTTAGCAACCTCAGAAGCCATTGAGAGGGAACGCTCATTTGTGTATGCACCTGCCGTGTATGCAGGAGGTGGAAAAACATCATATTTATTATACAGACTGAAACCCGAGAAAACCCAGAGTGCTTAAAACGTAAATTTAGAGAAATGTGTAACCCTTAAAAGAATATTACAATGGAAAGGCACATATTTTACACAAGAAATCAAAAGCCTGGTGAATCTATAGCAACATACATTACTGACTTAAGAAATAAAGCAAAAACTTGCAGAGTTGTTGGTTTGTGAGATTAGTTGGTAAAGGACAGACTTGTGTGTGGTGTCAATAATGAGCAGTGAGAAAGATTTTGCTTTGAGACAGTGATTTAACATTGAGCAAAGCTATAGAGATTTGTCGAATATGCTAGCTTACAGAAAAGCACATGAATATGCTTACAAATGAGAAGAGCATGCCTACAGTGTCTGTTAGTGCAAATGTTGATAATGTGAGACACAAAGCTAAGATGAATAAGAGATATAAGCCGAAGAATGTGGCAGCACCACTTTTAGCCATAAACCAAATAGGGCAACTGCAAGTAATATTATTGTTAACTGTTGTAATTGTGGAGGCAACCATTAACCTAAATGATAAGTCCAAAAGGCAACCACAGTGTTCTACCATGACCACAAATAAGGAAATTAAACACTGCAAGCAGCAATTATCACCAGCCAACCTTGAAGAAATCTATTTTATTCTCAATGATTTTTTTTTTTTTTTTTTTTTTTTTTTTTATTCACAATGTTAAAATGATTGAGTGCTTTCATCCTCATGTAACATGGACTTCATCAGAGTCAAAGAAGAAAGCTGCCAGCTCATTTAAATAATAAACAAGTAGACATCACACAATTGTATAAAAACTTTTAAAGATACCATTCCATATAGCAAAATATATGTCTGATGCTTAAAATGCAACCAGTATAAAAACTATAACAACGATGTGCTTTATAAAAATGTCAAAGTTTAAAAAATAATTTTATATGATAATTTCCAAAGACACTTATTGTCAGCCAATAATAAGTGCATAAACACAATATTCTTGAGGGATGACTTTTCTGATTAATATGGGTTTGAGGGAAATCATTTTGTTTAATCCTGGTGTTTGTGTGGCTTGCAATCTTATTTGCCATTTAATCTCTCTTTCCTCAATATAATGTCTGTAATCTCCCCCCGGGTTTGACATAACTCGCTTTATTATGGCAAAAGAGAAGTTAATAAAACAGGTGCATGTTATGGATTGTTTATATAATACATTGTTCGTGTTTTTCATGGAAATCTGATACTGGTGTTCATACATCCTGTTCCTTAACCATCTCTCAGTTTTTCCAATATAATAGGCTGGGCAGGATTTACAAACAGCAAGATAAATAACCCCAGTTGTCTGACAGTTACCTCTGACAAAACACACCGTAGACTTTAACGAATTCTCCAAAATTAGTGTCTTTATGTCATAGATAAATTTGCATTGTGAGCACATACCATATTTGGATGTGGCTGATTTATCTAAATTCCAGCTTTGTGGGGTTTGTTCTAAGCTTTTCTTAAGGTTTATACCTGTTTTAAACACAAAAGTGAGCTTAACGCCAATTGTTGACCACAATGTGGGATTACTTCACAAAATAGTCCAATTATTTTCTATAACTTTCCTAACTTGGTGAGCCCTTTTTCAGTAAGGAATAACCATAACTCTCTCAAAGTTTTTTCTTCCACTAAGACAGCTCTTTCTTGTATTGCACTGCCGAGAAGAGGCTTTTATTTTTTCCCCATTCATTTTTAACATATTCCACAGTCTCATCAACTAGTTTAGCAGGGTAACCTCTCATAAAACATCTCAGCTACTTTATGCAGCTCACTCTCAATATCACCTACCGTTGATGTCATTCGGGCAACTCGCACAAGTTACCCTTTGACAGTACTTTTCTTTTGGTGGTCTGGGTGGCTACTAGAATATTCTAAGTAAGAGTTGTTGAATGTCAGTTTTCTATATACATTGGATTTAAACCCATTATCAATCTTCTGAATATAGGTATCTAAGTAATGTATACCCTGGGAGCTACTAGTATAAGTGAATCTCAAAAAATTAGTTGTTTCAATCAAGTAATCAATAAATGCCTTGATTTTAGCCTCTGTACCTGTCCACAGAATAAAGATGTCATCAAAATCCGAATGCACATCCTCACATTTGAATAGCTCACTCTTAAAAACCTTGTTAAATTCCCATTCTAGTAACAACAGGTTTGTGTATATGGGAGCACATGAGGCTCCCATAGCTATGCCTTTGTTTTGTTTGAAATACTCTCCCTCAAAATATATGTAATTGCAATCAAGCACTAAACCCATAAAGTCAATAATTAAATTTACATTATCATTAGAAAAATTAGTATTTCTACGTATACTGGTTCGATTCTCAGCTAGAGCGTCTTCTCCGTGGAGACATGCGTGAATGGGCGTACCTTCGTTGAAGGTTGTGCGTCAGGCCTGGCAAGCTGGCATGTAAAAATCAACTGCCAATCATTAGCGGACCGGAGTTCCGCTGTGGCGACCCCTAACCGAGAAAAGCCAGAAGACACAAACAAACAAACTGTCAGAAAATAAGTCCATACCTTCATGTCTAGGTATTGATGTGAACAAGTCCACCACATCAATACTGAGAAAGATAATATTTTCTTCCCATAGTGTGTCCTTAATTCTGCTTAAAAAGTCCCGCAAATCTTTAAGGAGGTGTTCTGCACCATTACACATGTTTTTTAATCATTTGTATATGACTACACCAAAGGGATAAGTTTTAGAACCTTGCCCAGAAACAATAGGCCTAAACACTAAGCTAGCCCCTTGTGCGTCTTTGGAATCCCAAATATAGTAGCTACAGTGGGGTATTTAACTTTTAAATATCCATATACCTCATGAGTGATTCTCTCAACTAACAAAAATTCCTCAAGATAATAATCAATTCTATGATAACTAATATTAATCTCATTAATAGAAGCATTGGAATATGTGTTGATATCATTTAACACCTCAAAAATCTTTTGGGAATATTGTAATGCATCACAAATCACTGTACTCCCACCCTTATTGGGTCACATAACCCTAATGGTTTTATCATAGGTTCATAGGTTCATAGGTGTGTACTAGGCTAATTGCCATGGAGCCTTTACAAGCCTAGCCGATAGAAGTACCCTGGCATCATGCTTCCCGACGTTAGTTCCCAGTGCTTCTATCAAGTAGAGCCACTGGAGTGATCTCCAGGGTGAACTTTCTATTTCCCATCCACTCATCAAGATTTCTCTTGAAGAGGGCCAGTGAGGTGCTCTGCTTGACATGTATGGGAAGTCTATTCCAGAGGATGGCCAGTCTCTGGGTTATGAACCTGTCCCTCCAGCATATTCTGTTGATTGTGCTATTGAGGGTTGAGGTCTCTGGAGCATGTGGTGCAGAGGGATTGGGATTTCTTTAGATGTAGCATTTCTAACAGACCTGGGTCAGACATGGCTTTGTAAGTCAAGCAGAGATCACCTCTTAGTAGATGATATGAGACAGAGAATAGCTGGAGTTTTTTGAGTCTGTCCATGAAAGGCATGTGTTTAAGGCCTAGGATCCTCTTCATGAGGTACTTTTGTGGCCTTTCCAGCTGTTGCATGTGTCTAGTGAGGTACAAGCCAAACCGGGCATTATACTCGATGATTGGTCTAACGAGGGAAGAATAGAGAGAGATGATGACCTCTTTCTTCCTGGATGCAAAACCTTTGGTAATGAGATCTGCCTGAAAATGTTTATGTAAGATAAATATCTTGAAACCATACACTGCTTTATCATTTCTTTTGTTTAATTGTTTGTTGAGACAAGCGACCATATATATCAAGATATGTACAGTGCATTGTGTTTCTCTTTTGCTGTAATAAAGGTAGATACAGATGTTTCTCTCTGGATTAACTGGCAGTTTGCAAATAGTAAAATGAAATCCGGTGGCACATGCATCTTTTTTGAATTATTCAACATATAGGATTACAGGTTTATCTTCATTACTGTTCCCAGTGTTTACAGGATAAGCTGAGGTCACTGCTATCTTTACTGTACTAGATTCATGAGTTTAATTAAAAAAATATAGGAAGAACCTTACAATCTTGCAATTAGAACAGAGGGTTAAAGTTCTGAGTTGTCAGTGACATGCTTCCTCTAATCAGGGGTAGAGTGTTTGATTTCTTTCTCCTACATTGGCTTACTGTCTGACTCTGACCAAATTACTGAATCAGGCAGTGCCCCAAAAAAGAACCTTAGTGTCCAGTCGGCTTACTTGGGTAACACATGAATAAAAAACAAACAAAAAAACATAACTATATGTGCTTATATTGCCATCTAGATGAATTAGCTTAACAACCTGTTTGATATGGTGAGGACAGTGTTTGGAAGCTATACTTTGCATAGGTTATTTATTTGCTTATTGTTTGCTTATTAATCAATGATATTATTTTAGTTTTCCATGCATTTGTCTGCATGTGTGCATGTGGTGTGTGTGTGTGTGTGTGTGTGTGTGTGTGTGTGTGTGTGTGTGTGTGTGTGTGTGTGTGTGATTTAGAAGTCTAGTTTAAGTACTGTCATTACCAATTCTGTCAGTCATTCTGAATTTTATGCATTTATGTGACTGTGTATGTGTGAGTGTGTGGGTTTGTGTCAGTTTGTGTGAGTGTGTGTGTGTGTGTGTGCGTGTGTGCGTGTGTGCGTGTGTGTGTGTGTGCGTGTGTGCGTGTGTGTGTGTGTGTGTGTGTGTGTGTGTGTGTGTGTTTGTTATAATTGCTGCACTGAAATTGCTGTGCATTTCTTATTGATTTTGTGGGGGGGGGTTAATTGTTTGAAAGTGAAAATTATTATATATTTCCAAGCAATTGTCAAAAACTGTTTACTTAAATTTGTTGTCATGTTATCAGTGGTGGTTTGCATGGTTGGGTTTTTCTAGCTGAACAAAAGCAATGAGTAACCAAATTATAATGTAGTGTTATGTATTCATAGGTTTCATAGGATTCATTGGAGGTTTCAAGGCAATTTAGTCTTATGACCATCAGTGCATTGCCTACACCCACTATCAGACTGTGCTACATTTCTTGGTGTGGTTAGCTACAGGTCAGCAAACTACCATTCCCGTATTATCCAGCCTCTGACCCCCCCCTACCTGGAGCTACCTGTGGTCACAGCCCTGCATGGGTGTACCCCTCCAATAAAGGACTGTTGAAGTCAGTAAACCACCACTCCCATTATCCAGTCTCTGACCCTCCTACCTGGAGCTACCTGTGGTCACAGCCCTGCATGGGTGTACCCCTCCAATAAAGGACTGTTGAAGTCAGTAAACCACCACTCCCGTATTATCCAGTCTCTGACCCTCCCTACCTGGAGCTACCTGTGGTCACAGCCCTGCATGGGTGTACCCCTCCAATAAAGGACTGTTGAAGTCAGTAAACTACCACTCCCGTATTATCCAGTCTCTGACCCTCCCTACCTGGAGCTACCTGTGGTGACAGCCCTACGTGGGTGTACCCCTCCAATATAGGACTGTTGAGGTCAGCAAACTACCACTCCCGTATTATCCAGCCTCTGACCCTCCCTACATGGAGCTACCTGTGGTCACAGCCCTGCGTGGGTGTACCCCTTCAGTATAGGACTGTTGTATAATGTGTTGCTTAACCTGAAAAGGTGTTTACTAATTACCTGTGTTAAATATGTTGCTCATGTGGTGACCAGTTCCCCTGCACACCAGTGGACCAATTCCCTGCTCTCTACTAGATCTCCTGTCTTATCACTGTGTCTCCTTTCCCACCAGTTTTCTGCCTACACTGCTCTCCTATTCTCTCATAACTTATAGTTGCCATATCTTACCTGATTACACAGATTGTTTCTCAACTCTCCCTGTGAAGCTTCTCTGTGGGTGTACTACCTAAATGGTGTCCTGTCCCTTGGCTCTATACTGATCGTTACTGCACTTTAATTTCTACTGCTATCCTCCTTCCCACTGCTCTTCCCACCCCTTATCTTTTCCTTCCCTGCCTCTGTTAACTCTAAACCTCCATCCTGTTACCTGTAACTGATCCCAGACTCTTTTTTGGGGACATATCCATTGGATATGCCTGGTTTCCCACAATCCTTTGCAGTTATTTAAACTTAGTGCGGCACTCCTGCACCATCTTTATTGACTCACCCTCTCTCTTCTATCGGTCCCTTGGTGCGGTCAGCTACAGGTGAGCCAACAGTAATGATGTTCAACTGAAACAACTGTGTTTATTTTTGTGCAACTTTCATGGTTTTGTGCTTTGCATCTAGTAACTAAATGCTGTGCTGGGACACTGAGTCCTTTATGAGTCTTAAACTGCAATAGCAAGAAATGTTTTCTACTGTTTAAGCTGCATTAGCAGAAAATGCTGGGCACTGTTTTTCTTTCATAACTGTAGTCCTCACATGCTATATGTATCTGTTGGGTCCCTTCTGTGTATTCATTTACCTTAGCATGCTTTTGGACACCTAAGATATGGTTGCATTGCATTTTTGAATAACCCTGAATACTGAGTTTAAAGTACAGAGTCCCTCTAGCTACATTACACCTCCGGAGCTACTGGGCATATTAATTTACTGTAGCACACCCATGTTCAACTTAGAACACCTAGGATATGGTCGCATTGCATTTTGGATACTGAGTTTAAAGTACAGAGCCCCTCTAGCGGCATAACACCTCCAGAGCTACTGGGCGTTTCTTTCCGGTGCTGCATGCAAGACATGGGCTCCGTCCTAACCCACACCTGCTACATTTTTGTTTTCCCCCTGCTTTATTTTTTGCCAGAGCAATCCAGCAACTGTGAATTGTAGTCCCTGACCAGAGGGAGACTTATTATTTCTACCTCCAAGCTTGGTTGTGGCTGAGCGAGAGCAGGGTCAGATTCCTGGCAGTGTATGGTATAAATAACTCCTCCATATGGTTTGGCCGATACATTCAAGCATTTCTGATCTCTTCGACTGACTTCTTTTTATACATATGGCATGGATTTAAGTCCCTTTGTGCAGTTGGCTCTGAAACTACATAGTTATGCCTGACTGATGCATAAAGGCATGCCTGAATGCTCCACTAGCCTTTGCTACAGATCCTAATCGGATTCTACGTTCCATTGTGCTATAGGCATTTCTAAACTGCATAGATTTGTGTGTGGTGGCCGTGTAGTCAAGATATGCATGCCTGAAACCTTATCACATATCTGAAAGACATGTCCCACGTGGCAATTTGAGTGCTTGCTAGAGGAAGGTTGTTTCTCTGTAGACGGTGCTCTGCTGTTAGAACCTTCAATTTTGTGATCAAGCGTCTATCGCTATTTGACTCTAACTACATACATACATACTACAAGGCTTATTATTCCTAATTCACTATATTTCCCCCATGAGATACATTTTTACCAATTAATGGTTGGCTAAATAGTTTAACTGAGCACTTATTCTCTGCCTGATTTCGTTATATTCTGAAGCTGATTGCTTGGGCCGATTTATTCCTGTACCTGTTTAATTATTAAGAGGTTGCATTGTTTTGACCTACTGAACTGCATATTACCTGTCTAGTCCTGCTGTGTATAAATGTTTATTTCTTACAGTATTTATCTGCATTAACCTAAATAACTGTATCTTAAGAACAGTTTTTTTGCTGCATTGTCTTATAAAGTATTTTATCTGCATTATCCTAAATAATTATATCTTAACAATGTTTTTTTTGCTGCATTACCCCTCCTCTCTTTTTCACTCCCTAACTCCTACTCCCTCCCTTTATCTCCTAACCTTACTCCACTCACTGCTATCACCCACCATACTCTCACCTTCACTACATCCCCCTCACTCACTGCTATCACCCACCATACTCTCACCTCCACTCCATCCCCCTCAGGGTTACCAGCATTTGCCATTTGTCTTCTACACTTGCCTGCAAACAGCTCTCCCACACTTCATAATACTATTCATGCAACTGTCCCTTGTATTATTAGCATTCACTAGCCTGTCTCTTACTCCCCCCTTAAAAACCACATACCTCCCTACTCCTTTAATTCTCTTTGTGTTTTTGTAGGTCAGCAAACTACCACTCCCGTATTATCCAGCCTGACCCTCCCTACCTGGAGCTACCTGTGGTCACAGCCTACATGAGTGTACCCCTCCAATATAGGACTGTTGAAGTATGTCCTGCTTAACCTGAAAAGGTGAATACTAATTACCTGTACTGAATCTGTTGCTCACGTGGTGGCCAATTCCCCTGCACACCAGTGGACCAATTCCCTGCTCTCTACTACATCTCCTATATTATCACTGTGTCTCCTTTCCTCCCACTTTTCTGCCTACACTGCTCTCCTATTCTCTCATAACTTATAGTTGACATATCTGACCTGATTACACAGATTGTTTCTCAATTCTCCCTGAGAAGCTTCTCTGTGGGTGTATCTCACTCCGCTCACCTACCCTGCCCCTATTCCCACCCACCCCACCACACCTACATTTATTCCTCCCATACTCTTTCCACTCAGCACAATTAACTAATCATAGTTATCTCATCATCCCACCCCCTGTTACCCCTTCCACTAGTACACTCCACTATCCCCTATACTTCTCCACTCATAGTCTCCTCCTCTTCTCCTTGTTAACAAATATAACCCTATCTCTTTCCATACCTCTCCTCTCTAATAGCCATTTCCTTTCCTCTTAACTATTCCCTTCAGTACACCCCTTGTCTAGACATGCCCTCCCCAAATCTCTATACCCTCCCGGACCCTTGTTCCCTTCTTGTACTCATAATTCCCCTTTACTATGCTAGTAATAGGTTCATAGGTTTATACTAGGCTATCTGCCCTAAGGCATTTATAAGCCTAGCCCAAAGTTTTGTGGCTTACGCCACCCCTTATGTTAAAAAATACTGTGCCCATTAGTTTGTTGTGCCTCTGTCCAGCAGTGACACAGAGATGATTCCCGGGGTAAACCTACGATCTCCCATCCACCGGTCAAGATTTCTCTTGAACAGAGCCAGCGATGTGCTCTGCCTCACATGGACCAGGATTTTATTCCACAGCATAGGGAGCCTCTGGGTGACAAATCTATCCCTCCAGCATGTCCTATTTATATCCGTGCTAAGGTTTAAGTCGCTTGCTCTAGTGGATCTGGTAGATTTGGATTTTCTGAGGTGGAGCATGTCCATTAATTCCGGGTTGGACATGGCCTTGTATGTCAGGCACAGGTCACCTCTGAGCAGACGGTATGCGACTGAATAGAGCTGGAGTTTCTTCAGTCTGGCAGCATATGACAGATTTTGGAGTCCCTTTATCCTTTTAGTGAGGAACTTTTGGGGTCTCACCAATTGCTGCAGGTGTTGGGTGAGATACATCCCGAATGGGGCATTGTACTCGATCATTGGTCTGATAAGTGAAGAGTACAGGTGAACAATGACCTCACTTGATCTGGATGTGAATCCCTTCATGATCAGGTGGGCAATGTAGAAGGTCTTTCTAACCACTTTGGCAATGTGAGTGTCAAAAGAAAGGCCACTGTCAACCTGGGTCCCCAGGTCCCTGATAACCTCTTCTGTGCTTAGTGGATTGCCACCTATATGGTAGCTTGGGGTTACCTTGTTTTTCCCGAAGGGTATGACTATACATTTTTTGGCATTTAACTTCAGACCAAAGCTCTGGCACCAGCTATCAGTTTCCATGAGACCCCTCTGAAGGATATCTGTGTCCGATGTACTTTCCACTATGGCGCCCAGTTTGCAGTCATCTGCAAACTTTGTCAGCCATAGTCCTCCTATGTTTGCCTGTACCTCTGAGAAGTAGATGCCAAACAACAGGGGGCCAAGGACTGAGCCCTGTGGGACACCACTTGTGACCAGCTTTGAGTCTGACATGGTGCCAGCAACTCTAACCCTGTGGGTTCTGTCCTTTAGCCAGTTTGCAACCCATCTTGTGACATATGGGTTTACATTTAAGCTGGTAAGTTTCTCTATAATACCCGAGTGGGGTATTGTGTCGAAAGCTTTTGCAAGGTCAAGGTAGGCTGTATGGACTGCCTTTCCCTCATCAATGGCCTTGGTGACTGTTTTGAAGAAGTCGACCAAGTTCAAAAGGCATGATCTGCCCTTGACAAAGCCAAACTGGGTCGGGTCCAATGTCTGCAAGTCCCCTATGTCTTTGTTTATGAGTTCCATTATGATCCTCTCCATAGCTTTGCAGACCAGGCTTGTTAAGCTTATGGGGTGGTAATTACCAGGGTCCATAGAGGCATCGCCTTTGTGGAGTGGGACCACAGTTGCCGTACGCCACTCCTTGGGCATGTATCCTGTGGTAAGGCTAAGATTAAACAGCTGCCTTATGTGCGGGTTTAGTTCCTCATTGAGTTCGTGTAGCACACAGCCGGGGACACCATCCGGTCCCATTGATGCTGTGTTTTTAGCTTTAGAGAGAGCAGCTTTCACCTGCGCATTTGAGATGTCTGGGAGGCTACACTCTGCTGGGATAGTTATCTCTCCTTTTGGGGGGCAGAGGGGGTGAAGTTTGCACTGAACCTGTCTGCCAGTATGTTGGCAATGTCTGTGGGTTCAGTGATTTTTGTATCATTTTGGACTAATTCTGAGCATATCTAGGAGTTTCCACTCAGGTTTCTAACATAGCTGAAGAAGGCCTTATGATTGTCTTTTGAATCTATGGCAATTTTTCTCTCAAAGTTTGCCTTGGATGATTTTATGAGTGCTCGTATTTTTTTACTAATAATGATCAAGGGTGTCTTCTCTTTTATGGATTTTGCTCTATGATGTAACAGCTTTCTCCTCTTATTGTAAAGTTTGTTTATGGCTGGGGTCCACCAGACTGGACGTTTGCCCTTGGTGGAAAGAGTCTTGGTTTTATTAGGGATTGTCTTATCCATGCAGTCCTGGAGGTGTTCGTAGAAGGCATTTGTAAGGGCTTCCGCAGCTTGAGTTGTGGTTTCCACTGGCTCGGGGCCTTGAAGGATACCACACCAGTCTTGAGTAGTGAAGTTTGCTTTAGAGAAGTTCTTCACTGTGGTCTTTTTGTTTGGGGTGGGGGGATGTGGATTTCCAGTGAGATTAGTTTGTGATCTGATCTCACCAATGAGGATATACTTCCGTGTGGAGCATTTTGTCCCCATGTTTGTGATGATGAGATCTAGTATATTTTCTCCTCTTGTGGGAACGGTGACTAGTTGTTCCATGACATTTGAATTTATGAACTCCAGGAACCTTTGGGCTAGAAAGTTGGGGCTTGAGTAATGTTCCCAGTCTATATTCGGGTAGATGAAGTCACCCAATATAATGGTGTTTGGAGATACATTTATACCCTCCAATGTCTTCAGGAAGGCTGTGTGGGGTTCCTGAGTTTGAGAGGGTGGCCTGTAGCATGCTACAAATTGTAGAGCAGTTTTGCCTATGGTTAATTGCACCTGGATGGTTTCCGATGCCCATGCGTTGCCACCAACCTGGAGGTGTGGGTATCCTTGATGAATATGGATACACCCTCCTTTGTGGTGTGGTCCGGGTTTTGGGGCCGGAACGCATGATATGAGGTAAAACCTGATAGTGCCAGGGTGCTCTCAGGAGCCTTGAACCAGGTTCAGTCACAGCACAGACATCGATGTTCTCCATACTGAGAAGGGCCTCGAGTGCATGCATTTTGAGATTTAGACTTCTGGCATTGAGCAGCATTACCCTTAGTTTCTTCCCATTTTTGTTTTCTATGGTGGTAGGTTTAGAATTTGAGCCTTGCCTAAAAAAGGCACTATGGGTGTGGCAAGAGCCTTAGTCAATATCCGGAATCCCAGGGGTGACAGGTGCAAGCCGTCCCTTATGAAACAGGCGTGGCTTGTCAAGCATGTCATCCCAGGCAGACAGACACTGGATCCCCTTAGAATGACACCAGAAATTAAGCCAATTGTTAAAGCTGATCATCTTGTCTCTATGTTGTGGCATCATTCTTGGTGAAGGAAGGATACCGCTCAGGGTCAGGGTCATACCTGCCTGGGCTACATAATCAGAGAGCTCCTCTATGTCTCTTTTCATGTAGTCCAGGAAGGTACGTCTCAGGTCGTTCACACCAGCATGGACAATGACTGTGTCATAGTTGTACTTGCTGTGGAGTGACCCGAGTGCTTGTGTTATGTGGTGGATTCTAGCGCCTGATAGGCAGCTTACTGTGACCCTCTCCTTGTTCAGTCTGGTGAGTGGGACGTCAGTGTGTCTGACTATGGAGTCACCTATGACAAGTATGTTTGGTGTTGTATTTGGCCTTAAGGGCTGTGACTGCTTTGCACACTGATTTTGTGGTTTATGTGTTGCCTGTGGTGTGTCATGAGGTGGCAGTTGCTTGGGTGTCTGCTTTGGAGGCCTCTGCTGTTTAGGTAAATTTTTGCTCAGAGCCTCTGAGTATGTCTTTGTGTGTTTATGTGTTTGATTCATTGTTGTGATAGCTTTATGTGAGACTGGTTTTGTGGTGTGTGTAGCTGCCTTCTCCTCCTGTCTGGTCTTGCCAGTCCTGAGTTGAGAGAGTTCAGCCTCCAGTTTGGCTAAATAGCTGCATCTCTCGCAAGTATTTGTGTTATGTGGGAGGAGGAGAGGGTTGTCTGTGTACATGAGGCAATTGTAACATTGCCTCAATATTCCCAAATTCACCAACTGGACAGGAGAGGACGCCAGCATCTGGCCCTTCGACATGCTAGAGAAATTAAGAACTTAGGGGTGTAACTGAATAAGAGAGGACTTAGTAAGGAAGTGGGTACTCCTGGGGGGGGGGGGGTTGCTAGTGAGGGACTTTGTATAATACAGAAGTGCTAAACCTGAAAAAAAGATGCTTTTAAGACAAGTGCTGAGCTTTTTTTTTTTTTTTTTTTTTTTTTTTGGAGAAAAAAAAAAAGCTTTTAGGATCAACAGAGAGACTTTCCTTTAGCCCAAGCAAAAATGGCCTCACAGAAACTTACAAACCAGTTCAAGAACAGCAAGCCTGTAACTGAACTTTTTTAAATCTCAGAAAAGTGGGAAAAAAGCAAGATTTTTTTTGTTTTTGTTTTTTCAGAGATAGCAGAGGTTCACAAGTAATATCAAGTTATAACAGTGCAGTAAATGACCCCACACAAGAGTGCTAGGCCAAAGACAGAAAATATGCAAGTTTTGAGAAAAAAATGATTTTAAAATTAAGTGCAAACAGGAAATTCAGTAAACAGCTTTTGGTTGTGCTCTAAATACAGCTACTAATGCAGAAATCAAGTTTAACAAGCCAGAAAGTGCTAAAACTAGGCAACTATGCAGAAAAACTTATCAAATAAACAGAGGAAAAATACTTAAAATCTCAAAAGTGGCTCCTTTCTTCTCTCAGCATTTTCTCCTCTTGGTGAGTGCTTCACCAACAGCCAACAAGCCTGAAAAGATGCCAAAACCACGAGGCAACTAGGTTTTATGAGAGGAAAATGAAGGAGTTTTGGAAATGACCCCTGTTGGCCAATAAAACTACAGTTTCAAGTCAGTAACCACTCCCATGGGGGGCAGGGAAGCAGCTCAATGTTTTTCACTGCCACTGATCAACAGAGAGACTTTCCTTTAGCCCAAGCAAAAATGGCCTCACAGAAACTTACAAAACAGTTCAAGAACAGCAAGCCTGTAACTGAACTTTTTTAAATCTCAGAAAAGTGGAAAAAAAGCAAGATTTTTTTTTTGTTTTTGTTTTTTCAGAGATAGCAGAGGTTCAGAAGTAATATCAAGTTATAACAGTGCAGTAAATGACCCCACACAAGAGTGCTCGGCCAAAGACAGAAAATATGCAAGTTTTGAGAAAAAAATGATTTTAAAATTAAGTGCAAACAGGAAATTCAGTAAACAGCTTTTGGTTGTGCTCTAAATACAGCTACTAATGCAGAAATCAAGTTTAACAAGCCAGAAAATGCTCAAACTAGGCAACTATGCAGAAAAACTTATCAAATAAACAGAGGAAAAATACTTAAAATATCTCAAAAGTGGCTCCTTTCTTCTCTCAGCATTTTCTCCTCTTGGTGGGTGCTTCACCAACAGCCAACAAGCCTGAAAAGATGCCAAAACCATGAGGCAACTAGGTTTTATGAGAGGAAGATGAAGGAGTTTTGGAAATGACCCCTGTTGGCCAATAAAACTACAGTTTCAAGACAGTAACCACTCCCACAGGGGGCAGGGAAGCAGCTCAATGTTTTTCACTGCCACTGATCAACAGAGAGACTTTCCTTTAGCCCAAGCAAAAATGGCCTCACAGAAACTTACAAAACAGTTCAAGAACAGCAAGCCTGTAACTGAACTTTTTTAAATCTCAGAAAAGTGGGAAAAAAGCAAGATTTTTTTTTTGTTTTTGTTTTTCAGAGATAGCAGAGGTTCACAAGTAATATCAAGTTATAACAGTGCAGTAAATGACCCCACACAAGAGTGCTAGGCCAAAGACAGAAAATATGCAAGTTTTGAGAAAAAAACAATTTTAAAATTAAGTGCAAATAGGAAATTCAGTAAACAGCTTTTGGTTGTGCTCTAAATACAGCTACTAATGCAGAAATCAAGTTTAACAAGCCAGAAAATGCTCAAACTAGGCAACTATGCAGAAAAACTTATCAAATAAACAAAGGAAAAATACTTAAAATCTCAAAAGTGGCTCCTTTTTTTCTCTCAGCGTTTTCTCCTCTTGGTGGGTGCTTCACCAACAGCCAACAAGCCTGGACAGCCACTCTATCACCTGTCCAAATGAAATACACCCCCCAGGATCCATTATAGACTGGATCCTAGTCACCCATCCAAACAAAATAACTCTCTCTGGCACTATCCCAGACACCTTTAGTGACCATCTCCCTGCTTTCATTCATGCTCAACTACCTCCACCCCATATCAGCACCATTACATTCCCACTCACAGTCTTAGCAACTTTAACCCCATAACTCTCTCAAATATTTTCAAACAAATGAACTGGCAAATCCTAAATACTCTTCCGCTTGACAAGGCTTTAGAATATTTCAACTCTGTCTTCCTAGACACTCTTAACTCCCTAGCCCCTCTAAGAAACAAAATAATTAAAGCTAATACTGCTCCTTGGCTGTCCAAGGAAACAAAACAAATCATGCATCAGAGGAACAAATCCTGGAAGCTTTACCAGAAGAATAAAATGCCTATTACCCTGCTCCAATACACGCAACTCCGCAACTGTGTAAAAAAACTAATCACCGTGGACAAAAAAAACCTACTACAATAAGCTTCAGTCCAACAATAATAAAAACCCTAAACAATTCT
>NC_056725.1:114204760-114299760 GCF_019279795.1 Protopterus annectens
AATAAGATTTTTGATATCATAGTTTATGAGGTCAGATGTAATATATTCCATGGCTTGTCAGATGAGGGTCATCAGACACTGACATTCTAATGAGGGAGCAAATGAAACTGAGACAAAAATTAAACTAAGCATGGTATGATTCATTAATTCATTAGAAGACAACAAGTACTTACTATCATAGTGGAAGGAAATATCTTTTTATTCATCCTTTTTTGTCTGCAGTTACTGACATTTAGTATGCAGTTATCCTGAGTTGTTATAGTTATGCTGATACATCCCTGTTTGGCCTTCTTTTGAGAAGGTTGTAGGCAGGCAGCATATGGTTTGCAGGCGTCGCATCATTGTGTAGCAATAATGCATTAATATGGTGTGTATGTATATGCTTCCAGGTCCACATGCATACAACAATGCTACAAAGTTCTCTAATTTTGGCGTTTCCTGTTCAGTGGGATTGTCAGTGATTGGGCCTACATATGATCTTTGGTGATCTTTTGATGGTAAGTCTTATGTTGTCATATGTTCAACCTCCTCTCAAATATTTGGAAGAAGTATCATATTACATCCAGGGACTCAAGAGTGACTCCCTGCATCTGTGTTCAATGTGGCATCAGTGGCAGTTTATGGTGGTAAAACATTTAAAATATCATAGAGCCCCTGATTTGTCAGTGCTGATTGGTCCTTCAAGCCACCTGATACTAGTCAAACTTTGGTCATTGGTATCTCAAAAAAAAAGTCTCTGTGCACCACTGCTGTGTTAGTGAACAGCATGAAATGTCTGTTCTAGCAGGGTACATGAAGTGGTATGTTTTAACAGACTAAAGCAATTTAGCTTGGGAAATGCCTTTTAAACAGCATTTAGCTGGGGAAATGTCTTTTATACATCATTAACTGTGCAAACAACCACAGCGTGACATCATGTCCATGTCATCGGTCGGATCCCAGAAAGAATGTGTCACCTTCCTTTCTCACATTCCCTGAATAAGAAGAAGCCTTTTCAGGTGAGCTCAGGTGGACTTTTCATAATCTTTTCACTTTCTTCATTCATTTCCAAATTCCTATAGCAGTGAACTTGCATTAGAGCGAGTCTGGAACTTGGTCATTTATTAGAAGCATAATGTTTATATTATCTTTCAAAACAAACTGTCTATTGTTTATAGCTGGCAGTGGAAAAACTCACATATCTTACTTTAAGAAGTATTTTTTTTCCGTTCCTGACTGCACTATCATATATCTTATCAAGGCCTAATGATGGTTTGCTTCAAGCCTGTTCACTCAAATGGTCTTTTCCTGTTCTTATACTTTTCACAGGGTCTTTTGCCTGTTTAGGAAAGCAAGCAGCTATGGTCTCTTCAGTTTATGTTTCATACTTCCTATCAGTTTAGTATATTTATACTGTTTATGCTTAGCACGTTCAAATCTGCTGGAGATTACACTAAGTAAATATGACTGTGGCCTGCATTTTATCATAACACATGCTGGACACCATAGACATGGTTACTTTACAAAGTTGATTAGGAGCTAGACTGAAGCCCCTTTATTAAAGTTACTTGGCACTATTAATTCTGAGTGTACTTTGAAAGGAAAGTATGCCTGCTAAATACGTCAAAATGAAAATACAGAACATGACCAGTGAAGTCAAATGAATTCAATTAAAGTCTTTTGGTACTACGCCAAAAATGTCTTAAAAAATCTAGTGAATGACTATCTCATATCTTCAAAACAAGGATATTGACATCTCACACACACACACACACACACACACACACACACACACACACACACACACACACTCCAGAGATTCCAGTAATTCAAGCAGAAGTAATTTTCTGTGGAATTCAACATTTTTATAACATAGTGCATTATTTGTAATAGAAAAAAGATGAACCTGTGCATACATGCATGTTTACTTGTGCATGAGCATAAATGTATGTGTAAGTAACTCTGCATTGTTTGAGAGAAGATTTCATTTTTTCTGCAGTTTGGCTTTAACCATCTTCCATAAATGACCGATTTTTTTCTCTCATTCACTGGTATTGTATTCTTAGTATACCAAGCACACAAACACACACAGACAGTATATGTACTCATACATACCTACATACACTTACACACACACACACACACACACACACACACACACACACACACACACACACACACACACACACACACACTTGAGCACACTTATGCCAGTCATGCATATAGCAAGCAGTAAGGATTTGTCATTAGAATTCAGTATTTATTATATATAATGTATTATCTGGAAAATAAAAGAGTAAAAGACATACCTCTGCATACATACTTGTTTATGTGTGCATGAGAATGAACATGACAATCTCCTGAGTCAAGCCCCTTATTATCAGTTAAGGAGCAAGCTGTAGTCATCCATGCTCTGGCTTCATCACTCCTGGATCTCTATAACTCCCTTTAATTCTTTATGGCTTTTGGATAGTCAAGCAAACTGTTCCGTCTCTGTATTTTGGGGGAAACAGATTTCTGTTTTCTGAGACACTAGTTTGGGGACCTTCCATAAATAATTATATTTTTCTCTCATTCTGTGGTATTGTATTCTTTGCATACTATAAATGTTCAACAGGGAAAATGCTGCTCTAAGACTGTATGATCTGCTTCTGACCCTTTTACTTCTTCATCAGCCCTCCTTTACAAAACACTTCTGCCAAAAATCTGGACTAAAGCCTCTAGCAGTATCTCTTTGACTTGAATCATACTAGTTTGCACAAATACCTCTTTAAAAATAACTAGACTCTTCCATAATATGCTATATGACTGCAAAACTATTTACTTTTCCCTCTTGTATGCTGCTAAGAAGCAAGCTGACTCAGAATTCTTCTACTGCCTACATGGCTGACACTGCAGAAGTCAGACATCCCAGAATCCTCTAGGGATTCATGCAGCTGATATAAGAGCAGAAATGCAGCAATCAACTCAAGGACAGCACAATGTAATTAGCCCTGCAAAACCACAGGCAGGTGACATCTGAAATGCTGCAGTAAACATCTACATACTGCAGCTCCTACACAAAAAGAAACTCACGAGCCCCACTGGGTGGTTTTATACTGTTTCTGCTATACTTTATAAGGCCATTTTCATCCTGAAGAGAAGACAACAAATATATTTAAAGACATGTGACAATATATGCAATAATCAATAAATGCCATCTACTTTCTTATGCATCCTTTTTCTACTTGACAGGTGAAGTTTAGTGTGGGCAAATAGTTAAAAACGGAATTATTTGGCAATGTATCCCAAATGAGACAAAAGAATGCAAGGAGTGCAAGTCCCATTTAGTCAGAATTAGCATTCTAACATACTATGGATCTTTTGGATTTTCTCAGTTAAAGGTCAGCACAGCAGATCACCGGTCCGCAGATTGATTGGTAGTGGAATTTTTACAGTGTCAATTTGTCAGCCCAGCGCCCAACCTTCACAGAAGACACACACACACACACCTGCATATCTTTAAAACTCACATGGAGGACATGCAGACTCCACACAGAAGGCACTCCAGTTGAGAACCAAATTTGGGAACCTTTTGTTGTGAGGCAACAATGCTAACCACTGCACCACCATGGCTATTCTAACGTACTACTGATGATGACTATTATTTACTTAATATTAGCATTCCAAGGTACTATAGATGATGCCTGTTATCACTAAGACAGTGAACAGCTTAAGAAAATATACAATAATACATATAATACTATATTGGATAACAACCTGCCAGGATATCTTTGAAAGGGAGATGGAAATAACTTCCCTTTATAAGTAATATAGCAAAACATTTAAATATTTAAGTTATGAATTAAAAACATATCCTGATAAGCATGTTTTCCACCAAACATGCAGAAGACAGGCAGCTGTAAACATCAAATGGTCTGCAGCCCCAGTGATATCATTATGCAGTAATTTACAGGTGAAAAAAGAGAAGAAGGAGGGATTGTATAAAAGTAACGATTACAACACAGCAAATGCATAAACAGTGAACGACACACCTCTCAACCTACCAGAGCAAGAAATCTGAATAAAGCTTAGAGTAATGGTGGACAAAGGCCCAAAAATCAGGACAGATTTTAAATATTGCTCTTATGTTGTGTCTTTCAGCTTTTCCCAGTCAGGGGTCGCCACAGCAGAACTCCGGTCCGCTAATGATTGGCAGTAGATTTTTACGTGCCGAGTTGCCAGCCCTGCCACACAACCTTCAACTAAGGTATGCCCATTCACGCATGTCTCCACACAGAAGATGCTCTAGCTGAGAATTGAACAGGACAATGTCTTACTGTGAGGCAACAACGCTACCGCAGCACCACCACCACAGTATCTAAATATAAATTTAGAAAATTGCTAGAATAACAGAATTTGTGTTAGCATGCATTTTCTGAATGATGTGAACTCTGAAACTTAAATATCTGTCATTATTTAGTAACTTCATTCATCAGTAATTTACTAGAAAACTACAAATTTTATGATGAACAGACACAAAAAGAAAAAAAAATATAAGGAAAAATCTGGACATTCCCACAAAAATCTGGATAGTTGAGAGGTGTGGAGAAAGAACACAGTGATTCCATTTGTAGGCAGAAGGAAAGAAGCATTACTGAAACAATCATGTATGCAGATTCAGTGTCAGAGGAAGAAATTAATGAAGGGATAATATGAGGAAAAGTCTTACTATGAGAAGTTCAAGTTTAAGTTTATTTTACTGTTTTAAAAAATAAGCAATGGTACAAAAAAAAAAACAAATAAAGACACGACGAAAATACACATACTCAGTAAGACAAGCAATCACTGGAAATGGTGTTTTCCTTCCAGACACATTTGTTGCTGGGCCCTGTATTTAAAGTTAGAAGGGGGGAAGGGAGGAAGGGAGGGATCAAAGAGGAGGTGAACAGAGTAGATTTAGGTAGAGTGGTATGACAGGTTGCAGTACTTGGGACAGGTGGGTTGCAGGTTAAGGGGTGGGGGATCTGTATATAAGCTGGAGGCATGGGGAGAATCAACCTCTTTAGTACCACAGCCTGAAGTTGAGTGCAAGAGGAAGAGCTTGTGGAGTGGCTGTAGTGTCCAAAGCGATCAGCAGGTCCCAGGTTTTTGGCATTATTTATGGTAGGTTTATAATATAGAGGGCGGGTAGGTATTTTCTTTAGTTGATTAGGGTTTATGAGAGGTGTTTAAGTTGTTTTCCCTTGGCAATTAGGACCAGGGTTGCTGGAGTCAATAAGGTAGTTAGATACCAGTTTGAGGAATAGGTTTGCTTAGGATGAGTATCTGCATGTGTTTATGGATTAAATTGTTAACTGGAGTCAGGAAGATAGGTAGCCAATGAAGATTTATATTGGTAGGCAAGCGGAAGTGGTATTGGGTGGCAATTGTGGTATGTGTGGATATAGGATATATAGTTTTTAAGTTGCAGAGTAGTTTTATAGTCTAGTAGGATAGTATGTAGTTGTTCAGGCAAAGAACAGCATTTGTGAGTTTTTGCTTGCTCTTTTTAGGCCGGAGTGAGCCTCAAGCTATGTGTGACAGGGATTCTGGAGGAGGGCATCAAATGGTAGCATTTGTGGCAGCATTACATTAGAATGATGGACGGGACATCAATTTACAGCAGACATCAATTTACAGCAGAATACACCAAAAACCTTATTAAAGTTATGATAAAGTTTAAATGAAAAAAAAGAACATTTTTATTAGTAAATAAATTAAGGCATGCACAGTAGTAACTGAGTACAAAACGACATTACAGGTCAGCAGTTATGGCTGCAGGCGAAGGTCTCAGAGGGTTAAGGTGGGGAGCTGTAGATCCTATAGTGCAAAATTTGTTCCCTTTACACTCAGCTGACTACTAGGTGACTGAGCAAGTTGCATTATCCGGATCGTCGTTAGATATGGCCCAGGTGTACAAGACGGTTACTTAGGTTTGGGCAGGACATTCCTGAGAGTTGTTGCAAGAAGCTGCTAGGTAGATTTTGCCCAGAATATTCAGGACTCTATGTAGGTATATGGCTCAAGTCGGGATGGTAATTGGTGGAATGGCTGATATCACTGGTGCCACTGGCTGCCAGTGACAATTATATGAAGTTCATAGATTTTAGGACATCATAGGCTGATTCGTTGTGGAGGTATTGAATATAGTTGGGGGTTTATGTACGGTGGTCAAAGGGTTAGGGAGTTACAAAATTGTGCTAGCAGTTGCTAGGATAGTGGTGTAAGTTAATGGGGGAAGCACTGGAGTGGGGGAGCAGAGGGTTAATATTAAATATCTATAGACAGGTAAATATAGGTATAAATAAATAATAAAAAAGAGAAGAAAAATGCAAAGAAGAAGAAAAAGATGGCATTAGAATTACATGAATGAGATATGTCTTCCTAATGATAGTTACTTCATTAGGGCCAGCAGGTTGGTATCACCGCTCTACCATCAGCCTTAGTGACGGAGAGGAGGGTGGTAGGTACTCTATTGGTTACTCTTTGTTGTAAGGGGATGATGAGGGTAGTCAGGAGCAGGGTTAGGTTAAGGCAAGTCCATTCAGCTGACTGGGCTAGTTGCTGATGTTGACATACCATTTTCAGTGGTAGAACATCCAGTTAATGAGGAACTGTAGAGAGTTGGTGCTGCTGACTGAAAAGGTGGGGGGAGGGTAAAGAGCTGGGATGGAAATAAGGAAGGAAAGGAATGTTTTGTTGTGTTATACGTACGTGTAGTAATTATTATGTCTTTATTCCTTTTAGCACGGTGCAGTCAGAGGAGGCTGCCAAGAGATCACAGGACACAGTTGCACAGGCAGAGGAGTTGTAGCAGAGGGTTTGAAGTTGAGGGCAAACATCACAAGAGGCTGTTCAGGCTGAGTCATTCTGAGGCAGATAAAAGAGGAGAAACCCAGTGAAACAGCCAGTTACAGAAGCCTCAGTATCAAAACGAGGTTGGAAAGGCAGGTCTTTACCTCAGCACCAGTCAAACTGCAGCAAGTGCCAGATACAAATGTGATGTATAATTGGGGGAGGGGAAATGGAGTCAGTATAACGTCCAATGTTGAGTTGCTTAGTTTGGTACGTCATCTTATTCTAGGAAATAGAAGTAGGATGCAGAGCTTGCTTGGGGTGAAAAGGCAGCAAGAGGTGCTGATTATGAGCCAGCTGTTGTTGCAGGATGACCCAGGGATGGGTCAAGGTCTGGAGAGTATGGTGGGAGACAGAGAATTGCATCGCCTGCCTGGGGTGATGGTGCCAGAAGAAATGGGAGAAAGGGGGTGAAGTGTGGGTGCTAACTTGCAGTCATTGCAAAGAAGAGGCTCCAGATATAAAGCTATTTTCATCACTACATATATTGTCCAAGCCAGGAAAGAAAAGGTTTGACAGAGTGATTTTTTTGAGGTGTTTGACCTTATAGATCCTGCTCATGGCACTCAGAGAGTGGCCATGACTGAGGTTCCAAGAGGTCAAGGATCTCACCGTGGCACTTGAAGAATTAGGGAGAAAGGGTGCAGGAAGGTATAGGCCTAGAACCAGTGATAACTGGGTTCTGGGATTTGTATAACTGATTACTGTGATTTTAGGCCCCTTTGAGTTCTATCCTTTTGAGTTTGGTCCCCAAAAGGGCTTCAGGGGAGTATCATCTCTCATGTCATTTGAAATTCCCTGAAGGTAATAGGTCAATGACCTCACTGACAAAGATGAGACCCAGGTGCTACCGTGCAGTATGCCTCCTTAGGTGAAGCAGTGAGAGAAGCTAAGGCCACTTTCTGAGCTCCATCAGCAGGACCTATAAGGTCAAACACCTCCAAAATCTAAAAGGATTCTTTAATGTTAAAAGACATTTGTTGATAGACTCATGGAACTTCTTAATGCAAGTTGGTGAAAGTAAATTTTTATAAAAAAAAATAATATTAGTTGGGATAGATGATACAGGTTTAGAATGGTTCTATGAAGCCTTAGTTCAAAAATGTAACCTATTACATAATGAGATCAAAGTGCTATGCTCATTTGTGGAATTGGTTTCGTGCACCAGCTACATGTAGTTTGAAGGGGAATATTACAACCAAATACATGAAGTACCAGTGGGGACAGCAAGAGTAGCTCCAGGTTTTGTGAATATGTTTTATGGTGGCAAGAAACCAGTTTTGCTTCCCCCTCAGTTTACAAACAATACATATACAAATATGATGATATATTTATATATTGGGAATGGGATATGCATATGTTGAATCAGTTTGTGCAGTATATAATTCAAACCACATCTTTCTTAAGTTTCACATAATGTGGATGACAGGCATGAGTCTAACATTTTAGAAAGCACCTTCTCTAACAGTTATTTATACTACAGTAGCAGTCACCCTTCATGGCAAAATAAAAATCTAATAAAAGTTCAAATGGTAAGATTATCCAGGCTTATATCAGAAGATGAAAGTTTGTAAATGGAATGCAAAAAATAAAGTTAATCTTTGTTGAAAGAAATTACCCAAAAAAATAGTAGAAAATACACGTGAAGATGTATTTCCAAAGAGTACCACAAAATGTCAGTCTATTTTACAATTTCTTGAAAGTGTATTTGGTAATGAAAAGAGTAATGGTGATGTTATTTTCACCAACACGTAGGTCTACCGCTTTCACCTTTATTATAAATTCAAATGATGGCACAATAATCTCCCCTGACCCCTCTTCAAAACTATTAGGTGTCATCATAGATAATAATCTAAAATTCGACCTACATGTTAACCAAACTATCAAAACCATCAATAGAAAACTAGGATCACTTTACAGAATAAAAGCCTTCCTAACCCCTCCAGCTGAAATTGCCATAGCTCGCTCTCACCTTCTTTCAACCCTTCTGTATGCATCCCCTCTACTCTCGAATTTAAACAAGACTGTCCTTAACAAACTCTCAATTTGCTACAACCACATTGCCAGGTTTGCCACTGACCTGCCTTTTAGGACACATCAATTGCATCAATCTAAATCACCTTGGGTGGCTTGAACTACTCAGCCTAATCCTGTATAACCAACTGATTATGGCCTATAAAATCCTCTATAATCCGGACAATACTCCTGCACTTAAAAATATTATCACCCCCTATAACAATCCTAGACCGCTTCGATCCTCTAACAAACTACTAATTCAGACTAGCAAAATTAATAACACAGCATGTGATTCTCTCTTTGCAAACTCTGTAAGTAGACCCTGGAACTCTCTTCCAGCTAATATTACCTTACTTTCTAACTTAGGTCAATTTAAAACTAGACTCAAACAACATTTGGCACTTAACTGGCTATGTCAGTGTATCAAACCTAGCTAACTCTCTCTAGAATGTGTAAAAAATCTGTTAACCAGTTTACTGTGTAATTTAATTTAATCCTTACTTACGCTGGGGATTAACTCTAACCTGTGGAACTTGTTTAACTTGCTTACTTATGTAATCACTGTAAATAGTCTGTTTGTAATATGCAATGCTGGTATTATGTAGTGCTGTATCTGCTTAACCTTGGAGCTTTTCTCCCCGGGCCTCCGCTGAAAATGGACATGCATCCAGTTGGACTATCCCAGTCAACAAATGTAAAATAAAATAAATAAATAAATAAAATAAAATAGTAAGGCTATGGTGTTGCTATTTAGAAAGGGGGTGTATGAAATAAGATCTTTTTAGGCAAAAACTAGACTGGAGTAATCCAAACTTTGTAAATGCAAGCAAAATTAGGGAAAAGACATAACACTGTAAATAAAAAGGGTAAAAATATTGTCTTTTTCTGAAGGTTACAAGAATGGTAAATTTGAGTCAAGTAACAAAACAGAAATGGTTAAGTGCAGGGCACAGTCTTTTTGCTGATATATGAATAATAGTATTAGTATAGTGCTTGAAGTCTATCCAAAGATTATTGTAAACAATGGGAGATTTAACTGTACAATATCTGGGGTGGTCTATGTGGCCACCTGTGTATCATGCCTGGCTTTTTACTTTGGTAAAACCAAACAACCCCTGAAAGACAGAAATTACCAGTGATTCAGGCTTTTCAAGTTATACGTGGGGGGGTTGCCTTATTAATTTTGATGGTAAAAGAGGTAGGCATGTTCATGTCAGTGTTTGAGCAGTTGTGAGCGAGACCAAGATACTTTAAAGATGAGACTTTTTTAATTTCTCCAAGTTTTTTGGGTTTCGAATACCATGACGGGAATGGACCCCATTCCTTAGTCAAAGTATGATTAAAGTTCATGAAATTAGTATATAGATATATGTGCAGTCCCACAATTGCAGATCTATACATGTAATAAATTTCAAGGAGGCCCTTACTTCTTTCAGAACAGGGAATATATAATCTTGGTATTCATTGATTTTTATAAATCATTTGATGAGCATGAAGCATCCTTCCAGGCAGATGGCTGCTCTGCAGCCCCTGCCCTAAAATAGCCCCCCCCAAATAAAAAAAAAAATAAATAAAAAAAAACCTTAAAAAAAAAATAACCTTTTTAAAAACCGAACTTCGAAATAAGAAGCTGAAGTATCACAGATTTGACTTAACCAGCTCTTTGTTTTTTAACCAGCTCTTTTTTTTTTTGTTTTTTATTGCAGCCCGGTGGAGTAATGAAGGCCAGCCTGTGATGCTTCCAGGAGAAGTATGCAGTTCCAACCATTATAGAATTGAAGGACGTCCATAAGTGACGGGCTACAGGCATCATGATGTGCTTAATGGGCTTGATTGTTGATTGGTTGTTGGAAGCTTCGGATGCTCATTCTTCGGCGAATCAATCAGCAGAATCAGTCAAGTTGTCGGCTTTTTTTTGATTTTTTTTTTTTTTTTTTTATTTCTTGTTAATAATTTTTTTTTTTAATTTTTTTTTTTTTTTTTTTTTTTTTTTTTTTTTATTTCGGTACATTTTTTGCTCGTGTCAGTAGCAGAAGAACAAGAAGAAGAAGAAGAAAAGAAGAAGAAAGAAGAAAGAAGAAGAAAGAAGAAGAAAACAGCAAGAAGGTGCAGAGTTAAATAAAAAGTAGCTGAGCTGTAGCTCAATTCATTTAGCCAGTGAACACACAATGTGCCACAAATGAAAATGTGAAAAATAAGATAACTACAATCTTTTCTAAAAAATCATTTTTTTCTAACCCTCTCCCCACTCCTCTATTTTCCATAACCCAATGCCCCTAATATAAGATTATCTACACAGTACCTGCATACTTTCATAATATTTATTCTCTTTTATTCAACTTCATCTGAAATTACACTTTGTGTAACAGGAAAAAAATTATATATTCAATGGGATAATATAGTCAATGGAATGTGTATTGTGGGTAGATCCCAATGAATAATTTTTTAATTACAAGATACGCCACACTTTATTTTATTAATATACATTATATATAATCTTTAAATAAATATTAATAATCTATGTGAAAACTCTGTATGAACTATTGTGTGTGTTATGTGTATCTTTCTGAATTTTTCTTTTGTTGTGTGAAGCTTTTCCTCCCCCTCTGCTAAAAAAAGGGAGCCTATGTCCTGACATTCTAGTAAAAAAATAAAATAAATATAATAAAAAGTCAAGGAAAAGAAGACTGAAAAAAAAAAACAAAGAATTAGAATTAGAGACAGACCTCTCTCAAAGTGTTTTAAGTTAAATAAAATATACAAATTTCAGAGATTCAAAACAGAATGCTATGAACTTGTATATGTGGTTCAAAAAAAAAACCCCATGTATGTTTTAGAATATGTTGTACCAAATTTGGTAATTATTTATTTTTAATTGCAATGCTTGTTCCCAGTGGTATAAATGGATTTTCATTATTTTGATACCTAAACCTAAAATGATTAACAACAAGTCCAATAAAGTTTTTGAAGGTATAGAGCAGACTTAGTGGATGGATAGCTTTTTTTTTTTTTGAAAAACATTGTTTGCCTGCACAGCTTGCCTGTCCATCTGTGGGCTATGGATTCAGCAGTGCAGGATAGAATGCAAACAGCATATGGCTATGCTCCTGAGTGAGTGTTTATAATGAAACATGTATTTGTGGTTCTCTCATAGAAAGATAATACATGTACACATTTTGGCACTATACTTGTGTTCAAAAATGTGTGGTATACATCATAAAAATCAGACAAAATAGACATAACTGTAATAATCAGAGTTATAGATTACTTTTATTTCAGAAATGCATGCAGATTACTTGTCCCTACTTTGACAGGTTTCATATTTTTGCATCACATTTTTGGTGTTAGAAAATAATGACAGACATTTGAGCAAGACCTACTATTATCTTTCTAAGTTTATAAGAGCAATATTTAAAATTGTCCTCTGTCCATATTTCTTGTTCTGAGGTTGAGCCAGAGACATTTCAAATTGTGACAATGTGTATGCAGTGTAAATGTTATTCTATCCTTGATTTTGCAGAATGTTATTTTTACTGTTGATTTATGCTTATTATTACTCAGAAAGTGCCTGTTGCTCTGTGTTTAAGTAGCAATGCTTTAATGACCATTAATAAGCATACTGTTAAAGAATTGCCAACACTGAAAGCCTTTCTATAATACTTACATAACTAGATAATGTATAAGCCTTGGGTATTGAAATGCATATGACAGAATTTGTAATAAAGTACAGGATTACATTATTTTTACCTGTAAACCAAACAGATGCCAATCTAGAATGTGTGGTCCATTACCTGTACAGTAATCCTTTAAGCAATGTATCTTGAGCTTTCTTGTTTGCTTTTCATTTTTACTTTCATCATGGTTTCCCATGAAACAAGTAGATAGTTGTCAGGCAGCAGGTCTTTTTGGATAAGAAGGGGTATCACAGAGATTGCAGCATGTTACTTGGTACTTTTATAAAGCTGAATATAAATTCTACTGTCATTCCAGTAATGTATTTAAAACATGCCTCACAACCATTTTGTTTCCATCTAGATATTAAGTAAGCTGTCATGCAGCCAATGCATTGAAATATTATTTTATTCACCTGCCTCCTGCAGCCCCCCTTTGATTTGAAGTCACCAGCCGCCACTGCATCCTTCTTGTTTTCTTGTCCAACCTATCCAATGGCTTTTGAGGTCATGTAAACACCAGAAAAGCCAAAAAAACACAAACTGAATAAAAAAGCTAGGAAATCACTCCATTGGTCACCCACAAGTAAAAAATAAAGTCCGTTTTATTAAGAGCTTTTTGTCTTTTCTTATAGGGAGACTTCTTCAGATTAAGCGCTTTTCGTCTCTCCTTATAGAGAGACTTCTTCAGATAACAGACATGCACAAATGCAAAGTTTAAATAAAAAAGTCATCAATCATGTGACACAACACACATCTCCATTTAAAGACACCCTATGAAATCCACATATTATGATCTGAAGAAGTCTCCCTATAAGGAGAGACGAAAAGCGCTTAATAAAACGGACTTTATGTTTTACTTGTGGATGACCAGTGGAGTGATTTCCTAGCTTTTTTATCCACCTTTTGAGGCCAGTCAATCACTCCAAAACTCTAAGTGAGGACAGGAAGTGCAAATTGGTTTATAGCTTAAATTTTGTTCACAGATATCAACGCTGTTTTCAGCATTAATTTGTCTTCCAAAATATTCCTTACTTACTTTATTTGCATTTGTCCATGTTTTATTGTTGATCCTTCATCAATTCCCAAATATTTATACACTCCCTCTTGCTCAAGTTTTTTTATGTCACATTCTTGTCCCAAAGTGATTTTTTCTTGTTGCATACAACTTGCATTTGATGTAAGGGATAGTTGTAATCATAGTCTGTTAAAACTTTCTTGGATCTGCTGCATTTCTGTTTAGCAGCAAAAAGCATAGATTTATTTCTGGATGTATTTAGCATGAGGTTTTATAATTAATCCACTCACTGAGGTGACGTAAGTCAGACTGTAGACTGTAATGTGGTTAAGGAGTGCTTGGAGCAGTAGAGGACCATGTCATCTGCACATAGGAGCAGAGGAAGGTAAGGAAGATCAAGTGGAAGTTTACTGATGTATATAGACAACAGATGGAGGGTAAGAATAGATTCTCAGGGTACACCTTCAAGAAGTAGAGACAAGAGAGAGAGAGAGGTACAGGAGTTATGGTTCACTGAGAAATGCCTTTGTCCTCCCAGACCAGAAACCATGTTGCTTTTATGAGAAAAGGTGGTATTTAGTAATATATTCTGTGAGTTAAAGGTAGACAATTTTCTCCAAGATTTTTCACAGGGTTGAGAGATGGAAATTGGGTGACAGTGCAGTAGGAGTGTGGGTTGTTTTTGTTTAGGCAGTGGTTTTACTATGGTCAAGTTTGATATATTAGGTATAGTGTTGGTAGTAAGACAAAGATTAAAGACGTGCTTTAGGGGTGCAACAATGTAGTTACGTCAGAGGTTTATGACTTAGTGATGTAGGATATCTGTACCTGGGGGACCTTGCAGCTGTATTTGTTTTAGTTAAGGAACACTGTCTTTAGATGAAATCTGCCAGAAATAAATGAGAGGAAGATTTTGTGGGTGGGATGAGGGAGCATTGGTGGGGGTCTTTGGGACACATTTGGTGAGGTTGCTAATTTGTCTGTGGACATCTTCTACAGACTAGCTGAAGGAAGTACTTGTAAAAGTGTGAGTTAGGTTATGTCCTGTGAAGTCATTGATTTTTTTTCTAAAATTTCCAATGGTTGTATTTAAAAGGCTTTGGAGGTATATCATAGAATGATTTTTGTGTCTTTTAATGGCTATTTTTTGGCCAAGTTTCTTAGATTTGTAGACTGCTCCCTGTCATTTGGAATGAGATTAGATTTCCAGGAGTGACAGGATTCATCCCTGATATGAGGAGGGTTGGCCACTTTTTAGGTTTACAGTTAGATAGCGTGGAGTCTGGAGATTAAGGGAAAATGTCTAATTGTAGACTGTAAAGCGTGTGTGTGCAAAGTGTTCCTATGTTAGGATCTATGATGTCTAGAATAGGGGTACAACCATGGGAAGAGACAGGGAGAACTGAAGATAGCTTTGCAATATTACCAGTGGAATTAGATCTGAAAGAGATTAATTTGGCTTTTTAAGGGTTAGCTGGACATAGAATGGAGAACCAGATGGAACAATGATCATTAAATGAGGGTGAATAAACTGTGATGTTAGAAATTGTGCTTGGTTTATTGGAGATGATGAGATCAATGACAGAGTGCATTATGGTCACAGCCTACTTTTGGTTTTATATTGTTAGCTTTCAGTGAAATGAGATTCATAAATATAAAAGCTAAGTAGGTGGAGGGCTATGCCCCCACCCCCCCTGAATGTGGGGGGCTGTGCTCCCCACACACCCCCTAACTATATATACTAACTCCAGGATCGCACTACAGTGGGGAAAAGGGCACATACATTTTATTTGCCCAACAGTACTTACATTCAGTGAAATGTGATTCAGTGAAATGAGTTTTCAGGGGAGTTGAGCTTTCACAAATTTTTTGAGGGTGAATTGAAATTCAGTGAAATGAGTTGTCGGTGAATCAAAATAGACCTATATATATATAGATATATATATAGATATAGATATAGATATAGATATAAAAAACTATAGGTATATTATTTTAGAAATGTCTATATGTGTGTGTGTGTGTGTGTGTGTGTGTGTGTGTGTGTGTGTGTGTGTGTGTGTGTGTGTGTGTGTGTGTGTGTGCGCACGCGCGTGCAATGTGTGTAACATATTTGAGTGTGTGACAGAATTTCAGAAGACATACTTCTCAATTATGGACAGTGTGGTATCCATTTTTCTTGGTATTATGCAGTCTTAACATCCACTTAGCCTGCATCTATGTGTTCTATGTGATGTTATATTTAGCTTTATTGAATACTGACTTGTTTGCATGGATTTCACTGTAAGAAAAAAGCAAGTATCAATTAATGTCTTTTGCTGCATATGTTCAGTATGGGATTTATGTCATAATGTTGAGAATCCAAAATATTGAAACCCGAAAAGAAAAAATGTAGAGCCTATTTTATGCAGAATGGTAAGTCCCGTGCACCTCATACCACCTGTAACATACATACTTTTGTTCAATTTCAGTCGAATAATTTCAGTTTGGAATTATGAAAACTTAAAAACACATGTTCTGTCAAACATTATTTAATCTAATGCAATTCCAAGTTTTGATAAACTATATATATATATATACAAACTCTGGAATCGCACAACAGCAGGGAAAAGGCAAATCCCAATTTCTTGCAATACCTGCCGTTTTCAGATGACAAGTAGAAGTAGCACAAAAATCTATTTAAAGATAAACTGATATCTGTAAAGTCAGTAAAGAAGTTTAGATATCTGAGATATGCCAGATGATGTACCAAAACTAGAACACAGTGTCAGATGCAAAAAGTTCTTAAGTATTACCCCTGCAAAGAAAAAAATTAGTCATCCATTCTTAATAATATATCTTTGTAAGGCCATGCTTTAACTTCTTAGCCAGCTGAGGAGGGGAAAGGCCCTCTGATGACAGAAAGTGGTCCACAGCATAGAAGACAGACATGCCTTAATATAGTTTATTTTTTAATTTGTGATATTTTGCATTTCAAGACACATGTTTTATGTTTCAAGGCTGATGGCCATGCAACCTGTAATGGAGACCAGATGTTTCATAGCTCATCCTATTCAGGACTAAGTTGGTGAGGTAGTGGCATCCTGATAGCACTGGAATAGCTGTTCCCATTACTAGGGATTCTGACCCACCAACCACATTTGTGAGGACTGCCAGCTCCATGACTGAATCTCGCCATGAGATCCCTTGCTATCTGGAAAAAATATAAAAGATATGTTGTAAAACCATCTTTCTGAGGAGCTCTGGGGTCTCACTGTTAAGGGACACAACCAAGGTTCCAGGCAGTGATTGATTTGGTGATCTAGGGCTGGACATGAGTGGAAGCAAGGAGTTACAAATAGGGGCTGTGTGGGGCAAATGGGACAATATGACAGAAATGTAGATATTTATTTTAAGTCCCTTACTATCTGATTGTTGGCATTATTTTGTTTAAACCAACTTATCTACTAAACAGAATTATTTTGTAATTTTAAGCAAGTGTGTAAATACTCCAGGAATTTTAATGATTCAGTTAATCCATATATTTTTTATCTTCCTATAATATAAATATTGAAAACTCATGAGCCTGTCTTATGTATTTTACTGGATCATTTCATGTGTTACTTTTTTTGTCAGAAAATGGCATAACTAAATGTTATTGGTGGGGTACAAATTAGACATTAATCAAATCCTTCTAGAAATATTAAAGTTAAACCTAAAGTTTAAATCTTGGTCATAAAACTGGTCTAAAGAAATCTAGCAGCAGGGAAATTAAGCAGTCTCTCTTAGTAACCATCCTGTAGAAGCTATAAAGAAGAGTGATTTGACTGAGCTTTGCCATGAAATGGTAATTTAGTACATAATTAGTTGTACCTAACAGGATGAGGCAGAATTGAAAAGGGGAAAAGAGGAACAATGAAAAATATGGTGGAAGAAGAGAGGAAGACAGAAGTTATCTATTAAGTGTATGGAAGCATTGAACTGAAGAAATATAATATGTAGAAACAAAGTGTCTGTGTGCATGTGTGTGTGCGAGTGCATGCATGCGTGTGTGTACAGTGTGCATTGTGAATTTGTATGTATTTGCATACATTTATATACTAAGACTGTAGATAAAAAGAATTTCACTTAGAAATTTTAGCTGAGGAGCTGAGACAATTTAAGTATATAACAGCACAGCAATGACACTAAAGATAATTAAACGTAAATAGCAGCAGTACAAGCAGACCAAGCAACTAGACTCATTTTAAAATACAGCAATACTCAGAGAAGAGAAAATAACACATTCATTTTATCATTACCACTATAAACTGTAACAGAATAAAAGAAAAATATGCTCACACAAAACATCAGGACATAGCATTTTATATCTCTGATGTACTTCATCTGCACTACTGAAAGATTGTTATCTATCTACTTGTTGACTTCTTCTTTCGGCTTTTTCCCGGTTAGGGGTTGCCACAGCAGAACACCTGTCCGCTCATGATTGGCAGTGGAGATTTATGGTGTCAAGTTGCCAGCCCGGCACCCAACCTTCCATAGAAGGCACGCACACACTCACACCTAGGGCCAATTTAGAGTGTCCAATGCACTTACAGCATGTCTTTGGGATGAAACCCACGCAACCACAGGGAGGACATGCAGACTCTGCACAGAAGGCACCCCAGCCAAGGATCGAACCGGAGAACCTCTTGCTGTGAGGTGATAACACTGACTGCTGCACCACCATGGCCGCCCATCTATCTGCTTGTAAGTTAGCCAAATATAACATACATACATTTAAAAAAACTACTAAGAGTTCATTTTCATTGTGTTTGTATTCTGTTCTCTTCACTTTCTGCAGATATGCAAATCTGTGAAAACTCTCAGGAATTAGACATCCTAACACTCTCTGAAATTCAGAAATATACTTGTAAATGGTCTAGAAGGAGCAGAAGGTCTTCAACATGATGCCAGGGATCAATGTGGATAAGTCTGCTGTGAAGGCTTTAAAATTTCTAGAGAAAGGCAGTGGTTGTACTGCAGTCCCTCCAACACAATAATAAAGTTTCTTGTCCTTGATCAATCTTTAAGTTCTTGCATTCACTCATTCAAAGTTTTTCACTCTGACCTGTAGCCTATTGTGAACCTCTTTACAGTTAGTAACAACATGATCAACTGTACTGATTTTGCTGGTTAAAATCTTAAATTCTTTCTAGACATTGTTATCCACATGTGAGGTGTTGCATATCTTGGCTAACAGAACTGAGTTCTGGTTAATTATCTGAGGAAATGTTTGAAAAATAGAATGAAGAGCTCTTTTACTCTTGTTCTGTGCAGGGATTTTAGTATTTGAGGTAAAGTTCAGTAGTGCTTTTGGTATTCAGGTGTTTTGGGGCTGCATTGTCTGGAGATAAGTGATGAGAAGCATTGTAGTAAACCCTGAAGCTTTTTGATGACAGGCTCCTCAGTTGTTTACATGGAATGTGCAGTAACAAAAGTAATGACATAATTAAGCCATAGAATGACCAATTTATTTTCATTATTAGTAAGTAAGCAGTGATTCTGCTGATAAACACATCAAATTTAAGAACACTGAAACTACTGGAACTATACCAATGGCGCAAATATTTTTTTCACTTCATAATAAGGCTGCCATTGTTAGGATCACTACTGCAGAAGTCCCACTTCTGCCTTCTTACAGTCTCCATCGCTTTTAAAAAAATACTGGCCATTCTTCTGAAAGATTTCAGTATCTTTCAGGTTTGGGGATACCTGAGGGGCTCATTAAGTCCTTACCACTAAGCTACAATTCTACTGCTAACTGAAAAAAGACATCCCATGATAGACACTACCTGCCTGAGTTATCTTCTGAACTTGCTGTAGATCAGATAGTCAGGTATTTTGGTTGCCACCCAAGTGGAAAGTCAGAGCTGCTTCCATCCCCCAGGATCAATCCCATTCTCCCCAGCCAGCTTCATCAGGTTACCTGAGGCACAATAAGGACTTTATCTCTCTACACCATAAGAGCTGGCTCACTTTGGTGGCTTTCTTGCTGAAGATATGTCATTAACTTGGCCATTTCATTGCTGTCTTACACAAAAATAAAAACCACCTCAACATCCTTTACAAATGTAAAAGTTATCTTGTCTATGGCACCAAAACAGAACTTGAAGGTTTCCATTCTATTCCCTTGCCTTATATCAAGCTCCATGATTGCCACTAATGCCTCTCTAGGTATCACTGATAAGACTAAAATGAGAATGCAGTTGAATAGCCAGGTTTGCTTCTGATATCATCTATAGAATCCAGTGCTACCCAGGTCATTTTGGTGGGCTGATTCTTATTAGCAGGACTTTTCTTCCAAATTATACTGTATGTGCAAATAACACTACAAACAGCACTAGAAACATTTGTATCCCCTGCTGCCCTCACACATGCAAGATCCCTTATCAGCTGATGCCTGGGGTGAAAAAATCCACATTAAAGTAAGAACAATAATAAAACAACATAGATATAATGATACAGAATCAAGTAATGAATGGTAAGAAGCTGAAACAAGGAAAGTAGCATACACATTAAAAGGATAAATAGTAATGCATATTAAAATACCAATAGAAAATACATCAGATGACATCAACAGTTTTATGAAAACATCTTTTGTTTCTTAGTACAACTGACTCGTTAAAAAGAGTAATAGATAAAATGCATAGTTAAGAGAAGAAACACAGGAAGCTTAGGTGTTCAGGTGAATGTGTGTGGCAGTCCATTTACAGGAATGTGTCAAAGGTTGTCTTGGAGAGTTTGTGCAAGAGCTAGGGGTAGGTGGCTTTTCACTGATATCTTTAAATGTTGAACGTTTTGTTTTAAACATGTCAGTGCATTTACATTTTACATATATAACATTGCTAGGAATAAGCATAAGACAGTTTCTACACTGCCTCAAAATTCAAAATCCATCCTTATGAAAGTTAGAAAGTGCTTGCATACATCCTGCCTGAGTTCTCATTAATTAATGCAAGAAAACATGGCCTTCTGAACGATGTCTCATTTGAAGGGTAATTTCCATTGCACCAGGGGAACAGTTGCTGTTAGAAGAGACTATGTGAAATGATTGGTTTTATGATCAAGCCATAGTAGATAAAGTGGTAATTCAGCAGACCCTCAAACAAATTGGCACAAATGTGCAACTAGTTCACTTCTAGCAGTACACGATGCATTAATATTAAGGCATGCTAAGTACATTCCACACTGAGCTATTATTACAGGTAAAGAAATTAGCACAACCCCATTAAACATTGCTGATAGCAAAACAACACTACTGAAAAACTTCAAACTACAAACAGTCACAGTTTAAGCAAATACTGCAGAGTAAATTATTTCTGACTCATTTGTCTATGATGACATGTAAGGTACTGTGCTTGTTACCTGTCTGTTTCATTTGTTACTGCACATCTGTGCTGGCTGCATAACCACTGAAGCTATCTCTAATGAGTGGAGATGGTTTTTGTACGTCTCCTGGAACAGATGAACCTGGCAGTACTGAAACATCCCTGAAGGAGTCATATGTACTGACATTATAACCCTCCAACAGACGCTTCTTCTCCCATTTTAAGGCAGTCACATTTAATTCAGTGACTACTATTGTGGCTACCTTGAAAGGCTTTACCTGCTCCAGATGGATCCCAGGGTAAGTCAGGGCTTGAGAATTTAGTTCTCTTTTTTCTCAAACTAATTGTATGATATCTGCTCAGAAACTGATAAAAAAGTCAGAGAGAGAAAGAAAGAAAGAAATCAGGGCTCTTGCTCCATAGCTCAGATTCCCTATTCATTTTCTATCGATTTCTTCTCAGTTTGTTACTGTTTGTCATCATCCTATTCTAGGCTTTGTGAAAGGGAGATCATGTCTGCTCAACCTGGTTGACTTCTTTGAGTCAGTCACCAGGGCTGTGGATGAAGGTAAGGCAGTGCATACAGCCTACCTAGATCTGGCTAAGGCCTTTCATGCAATTCCACACTCAGGAATTATTGATAAACTCACCAAGCTAGGCATCATCCCCTATATCACTAGGTGAGTTGCAAATTGCCTCACAGATAGAACACACAGTGTGAAGGTAGCGAACGCCAAGTCAGACTGCTGACCAGTCATGAGTAGAGTCCCACAGGGATCGGTCCTGGTTCCTCTCCTGTTTGGCATCTACTTCTCAGAACTCCAGGCCAACAAAGGGACTTTGGCTGACCAAGTTTGCAGATGACTGCAAGCTGGGAGTCATTATTAACTCCCCAAGTGATGCAGACATCCTACAGAAAGACCTCACTGAGACCAATGACTGGTGTTGAAACCATGGCCTTAAGCTTAACGCCAAAAAATGCGTTGTCATCCCCTTTGGTAAAAACTCAGTTCCCACCAACTGCAACATTGATGGGAGCCCACTGAACACTAAAGGCGTTATAAGAGATCTGGGTATGCAGGTTGACAGCAACCTCTCCTTCGACCACCACATTGCCACTGTGGTCAGAAAATCCTTCTATGTGGCACATCTCCTTACCAAGGGTTTTGCAATCCAGGAAGAAAGAGGTCATCGTCTCTCTCTACTCTTCCCTCATTAAGCCAATCATCGAGTATAATGTCTCATTTGGCATATACCTCACTGGACACCTGCAATAGCTGGAAAGGCCACAGAAGTACCTCATGAAGAGGATCCTAGACATTAAATACATGTCCTACATGGACAGACTCAAAAGACTCCAACTATTCTCTGTCTCATATCATCTACTTAGAGATGATCTCTACTTGACTTACAAAGCCATGTCCAGCTCTGTTAGAAATGCTACATCTAAAGAAATCCCGATCCCTCCACATCACATGCTTCAGAGACCTCAACCTCATTACCTCAATCAACAGAACATGCTGGAGGGACAGGTTCCTCACCCAGAGACTACCCATGCTCTGGAATAGACTTCTCATACATGTTAAGCAGAGCACCTCGCTGTCCCTCTTCAAGAAAAATCTTGATGAGTGGATGGGAAATAGAAAGTTCACCCCGGGGATCACTCTAGTGGCTGTACTTGATAGAGGCACTGGGAACTAATGTTGGGCAGCACGATGCCAGGGCACTTCTATGCGGTAGGCTTGTAAAGACTCCAGGCCCATTAGCCTAGTACACACCTATGAATCTATGAACCTATAAATAAAGTAGTGAAAAATGACACCCCCCATCCACCTTATCCATGTGTACTTACCCTAACCCTGGCCCTCCCCCTAACTCCAGGCCAGTTCTTTATCTTACCAAAAGACCTTCCCTAAGGGAATCAGTGTTCAGACAAACTAAGTCTGTCTGGGATGCTACATTTTTTTATGTTGTCCAATCAGAAAAGGAAAGATTTTTTTTCCCTTTTTTATATCTAGTATTTTTTTCCCACAATACAAGTGGTTTTCAATGTGCAGGAAAAAGAAAAAAAAAAAAATATATATATATTTATATATGTCTCTGCTTTGTGAGACGAAAATAATGAAAACTGAAATCCCAAACTGCGCAGTTTTCCCCAGGGCAAGTAAACACTTGCCCAACATGGGGAAATACTCTCTTTTCCCCACTGTAGTACAATCCTGGAGTTGGTATATATAGTTAGGGATGTGGGGGGGGGGCTAGCCCCTTACCTAGGTGGATTTCAGATATTATGGTGTGTTTTTGTGAAGTTTTGGGAAAGTGTTTACTTATCCTGGGAAAAAATACGCAGTTCAGGATTTTAGTTTTCTTTATTTTCATTCTGTGAAGTTTTCAAACATGCAAAGCAGATCCATAGATGTGTGTGTGTGTGTGTGTGTGTGTGTGTGTATATATATATATATATATATATATATATATATATATATATATATATATAGATATATATACATATCTATATACAGATATAGATATGCAAAGGTAGATAGATATATAGAGAGATATAGATATAAATATATAGATATGCAAAGGTAGATAGAGAGGTGTGTATGTGTCTGAAGACAGAGAGGGAAGCGTGTGTGTGTGTGTGTGTGTGTGTGTGTGTGTGTGTGTGTGTGTGTGTGTGTGTGTGTGTGTGTGTGTGTTACAATACTTGGGTAAAGAGAATTTTGATTTTATCATGCTACTCTGCAGTAAATGTTATGCTTTCTTCTCTGTTTCTGTAAAATGGCAGTACTGCACTTAATTAAGTTTGATAGCTAGACAAAATACTTGACCATTAGTATTTCTGAGCATTTTCAATCGACATGGGAAAATCACCACATGCCACTGTTTATGTGAAGTAGTGAGAATTACTGAACACGTTTTTTATCTGCAGGAATTTTATTCTACTGAGCAGTGTCTCAGTAGGAAATGTGGCTTAATTAGGAAATTATTTCATAACAACAATTGTGTCTTTAGCTGGCTACAACAGTCATTCAGAGGACTGTATACAACATACAAAAGAGGCAAAACGCAGCTGCTGGAAACTGTAGTATGGCAAAATGACACCAAAAAATAGCGTAACACAATTTTATTTCCGCTTTCCGTCATTCACTTCTTCAGAATAAAAAAACTCTCCAACCTACATCTTTAAATACAGCCTAAATTAACATACAATAATTAACATTAATTATCCAATTAAAAAATATCATTATTTAAAAAAGCAGAACACTTGATGAATAGAATACTTTTAAAAAATAGACTGCTTTACAAAATATGCAAACTAATCAAATCATTACTTTTGACTATTTTCAATTTTTGATGTTTTAAGAAACATTTCACATTAATTGATTCATTTAAACCTGGTGGATGGTCTGATTTCAATTTTATTTGCCACTGGGTTTCCCTTTGTAATAGCAAATTCTTGAAGTCTCCTTCTCTCATGTCTTTATAACATACTTCCAAAATAGAAAACAAAAATTTACTAAAGGACTTGCATACCAGGGTGTGCTTAAAGAGGGCATTTTTATCGTCCTTTGTTTTAATGCTATATAAGTGCTCTCTGCGTGTTCTAAGTTCTCTGGTTGTCATGCCTACATAAAATGCAGGGCATGAAGAACACAGTGCTATATAAACTATACCTGCACTACGACAAGTGACATAACCTGGAACAGAAAAAGTTCTATCTGAACTAGAAACAGAAATGTATGGACCAACAGATATATATCTGCACATATTGCAATCATTGCAACAATGCATTCCCTTCTTCACTGTGTTGACTCTAACTCTGTTGTCTTTATGTTGTGTCAAGATATTTTTTAAATTGTTGTCATTTCTTTGAACAAATAATGGCTTATCACCTAAAATACTAAACATTTCAGCATTTCCTCTAATAACTCTCCAATATTTTGTGATAATATTTTTAATATACCTACTGTCTGAATTCATCCCCAGTATACAAACATCAGCGCATCATTGGTCGGGCGACAGTGAGTCATTTTTTCGACCGTGCGGATAACCCGTTCGGAATGTTGGGGAGACATGAAGGTTTTTCAACAAACAAGACACCATGGCATCATGATTTTGCTGACAAACGTGAACAGTTCTACAAATTACTGCAAAGGTACAATTCCATACATCTAGAGAATTGTTATTTTTTACGCTGTTTAGAATTACAAATAATTCCTAAAGGGCTGCGTTTTTTCAAATGCCCTAATGCGTAGACTGACCCGTTTTCAAAACTTTAACAACTTTTTCAATGAAGCTGGCTTGAATTTTTAAAGTTATTGAAATGATAATAAAGAAAATTAGAACAGTTAAACAGGAAATTGTAACCTTGGAATCATTTTCAAGGTGCATTTGATGATGAAAGCTCGTGAATTTTTAACAATATGTTACAGGATTTGGAACAATCTGTTAACGATAACATTAACAGAAAGCATAACAAATTGCTTCGTGATATTCAAGCCTATGAGTCCAATACTGTGTTTACTAACTTTGTGTCCTTCAACAAGTTTAATAAAGCTCATAATGGTGGCTATCAGTCTACCGTTCAAACAAATGTAAATACGACTAACAAAGTTATAACTGCTAGTAGTAACAAATGGTCTGGTTTTACTGGCAAAAATGTTCCATCTTTCAAACCGTTCAGTGTAACAAACTTATCCAATAACAATAGGCAAACTCAGGTCAACATTACATCTGCTAATCTTGAAGATAAAGCATCCACTGATAACGAAATTGGTGCTAAAGTAAGAACTGACAGTGATAATTGTGTGAGTGCATGTGACAACCTTGCTAGTAATAAAATCAATGTTGTTCCTAATCAAAGTACTGTATCAAATCAACCTGCTACTTCTTCTACTACTTTGAATAAGAAACACTCAAATTCATCAAAATCAGTTCTTACCAGGAGTCGGACTTTTCTGAACTCTCAATCGTCGGGGGACGAAACGTAGTTTCTTCTCTCAGTCATCTTAGTGTTATCAATTTGACTGATTATGTGTTTTCTCCTGAAGAAATTAACGTTCTCAAATTGGGTTTAAATTTTGTCCCTCATTCTAGGGCAAATTATGTGAAAACTGTTGTGGATGTCAAAAAATATGTAAGGAAACTTAATTTACAGTATTTGTTACATGATGTGTCCACAACTAATCAAATATTTGTAAAGCCTTCCAACTTTTGTCCAAAGTTGCACCATACTTTGAATATTTTTGAGGAAATGTGTTTACAGGATATTGATTCAATGCTTAATAGTAAACGTAAATGTGATTATAATCTCACTGTCATAGAAAGCAAAGCTTTGAAAAAGTTAAAAGAGTTGTGTAGTATTTTTAGGTTCATGAAGAGCGATAAAGGTAATAACATAGTAGTGATGACGAAAGAAGCCTACAGTGAAGGGGTTTTAAATAATAGGAGGAATATGACACTATTTCACTTTTTGATATTCATAGCGACAACGTGCTGTTTATTCATATCTATATGAAGCCCTTATGGATGGTGACATTAGTCGTGAATTATATGAATTTTGTGTCATAGATCAACCAGCTAGATAGGTGTTTTTTTGGAATTCCGAAGTCTCATAAGTCTCTTGTTAATCCCCCTTTTAGACCAATTGTGTCTTCATCCCATTCAGTTACTGAGGGGTTGGCTTTGGTCATCGATGCTTTGTTGGGACCCACCATTTATAATGAAACATCTTATCTACGTGACTCCTGGCATTTTTTAAATAAATTAAATTCATTTCTTACTACATTTTGTTTCAATCCAAAGAAGCATTTAATGCTTACAGTTGATGTGGTGTCATTGTACACCTGCATCCCTCAGGATTTGGGCATTGAGGCAGTACGCAATTTTTTGTCTAATCATTATAATGGTTTCTCAGTTAATACTATTAATTTAATTTGGAGATTTTTAGAAATTATTTTAGAAAACAATTTTTTTCTTTTTGAAGAAATCTACTATAGACAAAATAAAGGAGCAGCTATGGGGTCTCCGGCTGCTCCTGCATATGCAAATGTGGTAATGGCAATGTGGGAACATCAGTTTATGCCACTTTTGGTGGATCAATTCAAAATTGTATTTTATTGTCGCTTTATTGATGATTTATTTTTTATTGTGGATCAAAGTGATGTTAATAATGATTTGTTTCTTAGTTATATTAATTCTTTGTCAACTTATATTAAGTTTGTTATGGGTGGTAAAGGTAGTATTGTGGATTTTTTAGATGTTAATTTAAGGTGGGATTTTGAAGATATGAGAATCCATAGTACCATTCATAGGAAGGAAACGTTCAACAATGGTTATCTTCATTATAAAAGTGGCCATCCGACACATGTCATTACGAATATACCTAAAGGGCAGTTTATTAGAGCCAGTCGTATGACATCGAAGGAATCTGATGTTATGGATGAGTTTGGTTTCATTACTTCATTATTTCTTAATAGAGGTTTTCCCAAAACAAATTTAGAGCAAATAGCAGATGATATTTTGAATAGACGTGTTAGTGACTTTCCACCATTATTGAATTTGACGTCTGAACGTATCAATATGGGGGTTGTTAATACATGTAGTAATTCAACTAATAATATGGTTTGTATACTGGGGATGAATTCAGACAGTAGGTATATTAAAAATATTATCACAAAAAATTGGAGAGTTATTAGAGGAAATGCTGAAATGTTTAGTATTTTAGGTGATAAGCCATTATTTGTTCAAAGAAATGACAACAATTTAAAAAATATCTTGACACAACATAAAGACAACAGAGTTAGAGTCAACACAGTGAAGAAGGGAATGCATTGTTGCAATGATTGCAATATGTGCAGATATATATCTGTTGGTCCATACATTTCTGTTTCTAGTTCAGATAGAACTTTTTCTGTTCCAGGTTATGTCACTTGTCGTAGTGCAGGTATAGTTTATATAGCACTGTGTTCTTCATGCCCTGCATTTTATGTAGGCATGACAACCAGAGAACTTAGAACACGTATCAGAGAGCACTTATATAGCATTAAAACAAAGGACGATAAAAATGCCCTCTTTAAGCACACCCTGGTATGCAAGTCCTTTAGTAAATTTTTGTTTTCTATTTTGGAAGTATGTTATAAAGACATGAGAGAAGGAGACTTCAAGAATTTGCTATTACAAAGGGAAACCCAGTGGCAAATAAAATTGAAATCAGACCATCCACCAGGTTTAAATGAATCAATTAATGTGAAATGTTTCTTAAAACATCAAAAATTGAAAATAGTCAAAAGTAATGATTTGATTAGTTTGCATATTTTGTAAAGCAGTCTATTTTTTAAAAGTATTCTATTCATCAAGTGTTCTGCTTTTTTAAATAATGATATTTTTAATTGGATAATTAATGTTAATTATTGTATGTTAATTTAGGCTGTATTTAAAGATGTAGGTTGGAGAGTTTTTTTATTCTGAAGAAGTCTACGGACGAAAGCGGAAATAAAATTGTGTTACGCTATTTTTTGGTGTCATTTTGCCATACTACAGTTTCCAGCAGCTGCGTTTTGCCTCTTTTGTATGTTTTATTAGTTGGAGCTTTGGTACTGGTTTGTTAGGACTGTATACAACACATACACATAGTGTGCGCACATACGCACACGCACATCTCATTCAGTGCAAACTATAGTGTGCATTCTGGACAGAGTGATTTTGCTATTGGAAAACATGGTTTGTTTAATACAATATCATAGCTAAACATATTAGAATGCATTTCTTAATTATTATCCATTTTCATTTTCAAATGACTATTAATCATTTGATAAAATGATTTTCTCTTGTAAGGCAATGGAGATTCTCTAGGTATAGGTTCTGCATTAGTAGTTAAATACTGTATGTCAGTTTAGGTTTATGAAAATTCGCTCTGTTGTTTTCGTTATCAGTTAAAAGGTTGCCTTTTGCTTTAAGAGTGGCTAAGCTCCTTCTGTACTCCATGATATGCCATGAATTCCAGAAACGTAATCTTTTCCAGAAACAGTGGTAACTGACCTGACAATGCGTGGTATCACATATATACTCCCAAGAGCTACTGATTCCGGGTTGATAGAAATGCCAGGTATTTGTCCAGCACATCAGCTTAAAATATAAAAGGCAGCACTTTTAACAGAGTTAAAATGTAACAGAAGTTGTGTCTAAAATTTTCAGCTGCAGAGTTCACTCCCAGAATTAAGTATATTCATGTTTGCAGGCTCAGATTTGTGATATTCCTATCACCTCATTGGTTCTCTGTCTGATGGTAACCTGCTCTCTTAGTAAATCCCAAGTCTGATCAAAATATTCTTGTCAAGTATCATGGCATCACCTATAGGAAAAGAATGCCTTTCTGTGAAAGTAGTTTTGTTGGAGAGTCTCATAAACAAAGATTCAGTGACATTTTCTGTTACAACAGCCTATTCTGTTTTTTGTAGTTCTTGCTACTGCTATAAAAAGCACCTTTCTTTGGAATGGGCATAAAGGCTTTAGTCTCATCTGATGGTAAGAAGAATTCACACAGCATTGGTCTGTTTATAAAGAATACCTCAAAGAATTTCCAGTGCAAATTACAATATGATCATGTAGGCAGCTACTGGGGTTTAATGCATCAATACACATTTTGGCAGGTGGAATCCAGGGAAAACATACATGAGGAGTGCTAATAGAGGTGACAGAGGAAAGTAAAGACCTGCGGACTGTAATCACCTTGGGCTGACTGTATAATGTACTAGCTAGGCCAATTCTGGAATATTGTGTCAAATGTGGTTACATACAGAGAAAAGCAGATTAGGTTGTTGGAAAGCATGCAAAGAATTACAAAAATTTAAAGAGACTGAAAGCAGTGGAGTATGGAGAATATAAGAAAACTTGGTGTGGAAAACAATGAAAAACAGCAAAAGGTTCAAAATAATAAATTATAATTGCATTTGTTTACCTTCTCATCTGTATGTCAAACTGTAATGTCAAATATATAAATGTAAAAATGTCAGAATTTTGCTCCTGTTTGTGTTATGACTGAAAAATTGTCTATAAGCTGGCTAACCTGCTCCTGTTAACAAATGAAAAATAAATAAATAAATCCCTAATAAGATAAGAAACGCTCCCTGATTAATCTAAACTAGTTTTTGCCCTTTCTTTCCAATCTAAAATTTCATCAGAACTTAAAATATGAGGAAACATTATGTATATCATTAATTAACAGAGACACATCTACAGACCTATAACAAATATGGCTTATGTTCTCTAAGATAATCAGAGTAATTTCTATATTTTGTTTTCTGTTTACTGAGACACTCACTTTATTTTCATAAATATCCTGTCCCAGTAGTTCAGAAACATTGTGACTGCAGGCATGGCCTAATTCAGAAACATTGTGACTGCAGGCATGGCCAAGCCAACACTGCTTACTATGAATGAACAATGTGCCCCGAGGCTCGTCAAAAATGCATATGGGCAGGCACGTATGTGTAATGAGTTGCTTGCCTCTCATCACAGCTGCAGTATGAACCCATGGGGAGATCATTTTTGACTGAGATGAGGCTGAAGTGAAGTACTACAAGCTGTAGAACTCATTCAATGAATATGAGCCTCAGGGGTAGTTTGCATGAAACTGCACAAACGATTGGCCATACTACTTGTGTGCTGATCTGAGTTTTAAACCTATGGATGGATGGACACACACACACACACACACACACACACACACACACACACACACACACACACACACACACACACTTCCTGTGCAATGTGGTAAGTGAAGTATGCCTATGGTAGGAATGTAGAAGAGTAGTAGAGCCAGAGAAACAAGCATATAATGTAGCCATTTCTGGCTCATTTAGTGCCATTCTCTGATCTTGCATCAACTATAAGCTAAGGAGCAATAAATACATTGAATAATTAAAGAAATAACTTCTGCTTTTAAAACTTTTGCAGCTTATATCTCTGAGAAATGCAGTACTGAAATGTATTTCTGCATATGCATTCTTAAATAAACCCTGATACTGCACTAATGATTGATCTGCAGCCCCTGACTGTACCGTTTAACACTTTGTGCCCCCTTCACCATACCCTAGCTACATTACTGTATAACATAGACAAGAATGCAAAGGAAAGTGATATCATAATCATGGATGTAGAAGACAATGGAAATGGGAGTATGACACATGCACACAGATATAAATCTCAAGTAAATAAGCTAAAAAGGGTAAAAAAGGCAAAATAAAGAGAGGTACAGCAAAGTAACATGATTTATTGATCAAAACCTGTTATTATTCCAGCAGATTATTGCACCTGTGTTATAATGCATATATCATGAAAAAAATCACCCATACAACCCTGAAGATATCTGAAGTCTGAACTCTCCTCCCTGACATTTTGCTAAGCACTTTGTTTACAAGCTGGGTCATATAAGCAGCCACATGAAGGTGTCAGCAAAGCAAATAGCAGGTTATTGTTACACATTTGTTAAGCAGAAATATAAAAGTCACTGAAAAGCATTCAACCTTGTGGGGAGCACTGAACCCTTAAACCTCTTTATTTGCATTGTACAACTTAATTATTTATTTATTTATTTATTGACATTTGTTTACTGGGAAAATTTGCCTGGGCACAGGTGCCCTTTTTCAAGAGAGACCCGGGAAGAAAAGCTGCAAGGTATCATGTTTATGGCAATCAATATCTGCAATAACTAATTTTATAATACAGTTTCGGTGAATACACAGCATAACAGGTCAGTATAATACAATTTGTGTTTCTATTCATAACCATTAAATTTACAAGCTTTGAACTGAGATTTTACATATAGAAGAGTAGTAACAAGGAAGAAGAGCCTCTAACCAAAAGCCGCCACAAACACAACGTTTCTTATTTTAGAAAACAAAATTCAGAATCACAAAGTACCACTCAGACTGGTCTGTTTGTGTCACCTGTGGTACCAAAAGGGGTGGTATACCTTATATACCTTGTCAGCTGTCACCCCTGTGGTTGTGGAAGGTATATTTGGGGTTTCTGTACCACATTTAAAAGTTTCTATGTGGAAAGAAAAGCTTAGAAAGAGGAAAATGGATTTATGAGCATTTGTAGACATGATGAAAAGAAAGAAGGAATCTAAATTCTTCAAGCATTTCCCTCAGTTGTTTGATATTCACCAAAATTTCTTAGTTCTCAAAAGTAGAGTTTTGATGTTGGTAATGGTAGTTGGAATCAGATGAATGGAGCTCTTTATGTAAGTGTTGCTGATTATGGCAAGATTTCCTGCCTGGCACCAGAAGGCAATAAAACCAACCACACTTAATTATTAAAAGTAAGACTGGTGCTATACCTGATGGTTAGGGCACTTTTTAAATCTGATTTCTATTTTGTTTTTTGGGTTCTATATGTCCAGCAGTTTCAAAAAACTGGATTTTTATTTTTTCAATATATTTATTAAAGATGAGTTTTTATTAAAGATGAAGCTTTTACAAGAATTACAATGTGGCTGAATTTTAAGGAATTAAGGTTTTCATCTATAGATTTTGCCGGATACGGGGGGTTAACATGAATATCCACTTAATGATGTGTCTGATATCAAGTTCGGCTATTTTTAATATGTTGTTGTTGACACTAATAAAGATTTAATTATAACTTTTATTTAACCAGCATTACATATTTTAACAATTTAATTTTCATTTAAATTTATTGGTTTTTTAATTTTTTTGCATGGTTTTTTGAAAGTTTTCTTCATTTATCATTCATCAGCTTAGGTAGATTGGTAAATTATTTATTATATTTATATAATATGTTTATTAAGTTTCCCTTTCCTTTATTAAATCACCATCAGGTTCTTTTCAATTTTTGAAACAGCTGACAAATACAGGTTATATGTGTATAAAAAAATGGTATTTCTTGATAAGATAAAAAATGTCTGAGTGAAAGCGCGCCAGGTTAAGGTTTTGTTTTTTCTGTAAAAAAAAGGACGTGCTTTTTTTCATCACTCTTTCTTGCGCTCTGCTTCCTGGTCTTGGATTGTTGTTACCTGGTTTGCTGCTTTTTTTTGTATTGTTTTTTTGATATAGAAGAGTAGTGCATTAGATAGGTAGGAGTAATTCAAGAAATACAATACAGTGAGGTATTAGAGGCGATAACCAAATTTGAGTGTTAATAGAGAAGTAGTGATGGAATAGTAGTTTGATGTTAATTAGAAGTATGTATAGCAGTTGAAGTACAATAAGGTGAGGTATTAGAAGGGGATAAACAGGTTAAGTGATTTACTCCTTTAAAGGGAGGTATAAGGACGGCAATGAAGGGTGTTAGAGAGCTATGTCCCAGATGAGGAGCAGGGACAAAGCCAGGAGGCAGAGAGGAAGTCATTTAGTAATGGTTTAAAAAGATGAAGGTGTGTGATAAACCTGATTGATATACGAATTTTATTCCAAGTTCTAGCTACACTATTGGAATAGGAACTAATCCCAGCAGCCCTTTTTGGCTTGTAGATGGTAAACAGTAATTCATTATTTGACTGAAAGGAATGATTTAGAAGATAGTATTGCAGTAGGGGTCAAATTGCACTGTAGGCAGATGGGGTAGGGATGATTTTGTGGGTTAACATGAACTGAGTATAAGATAGGTAGTGAGAAAACTCGTAACAGCTAAGTGTTTTTAGTGTTAAACCATGGTGGGTCTGGGAAGGTTTGTTGCAAGCAAATCTGAGAACTTTGTAACACCACTGTTAAAGTTTAGAACTAAATGAGGCTTGTAGGTTAGTCATGATAAGGGCTCCATACAGGAGAGAGGAAGAAGTAAGTGGTAGCTAGAATTACCTTGGCAGAGTTTGTAAGGAATTTCTTTACAATGTGTAGGGTGCCTACTTAAGTTTTCTTGATGCTGTTGTGGATATGTAAATCGAAGTAAAGATTGTTGTAGATTGTTGTGCCAAGTAGTTTTGTATGTGGGGTAACTTCAATCATAGTATTATTTAAGGAAGAAATTTACATTTTTTTTTATGGAAATGGAATTCTGGAAAAAAGAGAAGCAATTTAGTTTTCTTCGGATTTAATAGTAGGTGATTATCTTGTAGCCAAGGCTTCTTGGGTAATTCACTGAAGATGCATTATGGTTGTTGGAAATGCATATTAAGGTAGAATCATCAGTGTGTATTGTATGAGGGAAGCTTGCTGAGAGGATTTATGTAAATTGTCAGTGAGTATATTAAAGAGTGGAGGGCCAAGAATTGAGCCCTGTGGCACACCACTATTGACTAGAAGGAAGGAAGGGAGAAAAAGAGAGCCATTTAGTACACTGGTATCTATCAGTTAAATAGTTGTTAAACCATAGTAGTGTGGATTGTGATAGCCTGAGTAAAGACAGCTGGCAGAGGAGTTTCAAAAGCTTCAGAGTGACCAAGGAAAACAAAGTTAACAAGTTTGCCTTTGTCTCTGGCTTTGTTAATACTATCTGTGAAAGTTAATAAGGCTGTCATAGTGCTATGGATGGGCTTAAGACCATGCTGTGTGGGGGCTTGGGAGCTTTTCCTGAAGAATATGTTGAAGAAGTTGCTTGTGAATGCACTTCTCCAGAATTTTTGACAATGGAATAATATGGCAATAGGTTTGAAATTAGTTAAATCAGATGAGGTTCTTCCTTTATGAAAGGGGATGATGAAAAATGTTTCCATATATAAGGAACATATGATTCCTTGATATGTCTGTTAATTAGAAAAGACACAGGATTGGCTATAGAACTGGCAGCCAGCTTGTGGTATTCTGCAGGGACATTACTGATGGTGAACAAAGTTTCAGTTTAAGAAGTAGAGATTTGATGTAGGAAGATGGGATGGGCTTTAGGGTGAAATTGGGGGTGCTTGCTGTCTGAGAAGAGGGCATGTCAGGGTTGTTGGGATGAAAATCTTTAGCAAGGGCTTTAATGCTTTCTAAAAATGTCTGTTAGATTGAGCACGTATTTCAGAGTGAGTCTTATTTGGGGAGGTGGGGTGATTAGGAATGGTGGATGTTCCAGGGTGGAGTAAATTATTAATAGAAGACCCGCATTTTTTAGAGTTGGAAGACTGATTTAGTAGGGGGTTATTGAAGTAAATTATCTTATCTGCAGCAATCTATCTTTTAGTATGGTTATATAGTTCCTTAAAGTGTTGTAGGTTTTGAGGAGATCATTATTTTAAACATTCTTACTAAGCCCTATGTCTTTCACACATTGGGTGCCTGCTTTGAGTTGATAACCAGAGAGCAAAGTTATTCTTTATTTTTTTCTGTTCCAGTCAAAGCCAGACTACTGAGGTTTTTCAGGAAAAGTGAGTTAAATTTATGTACATCTTCATTGAGTGCAATATTTTTCAGGATAGACCACTTAAAGGAGCTTAGAATTCTACTAAATGTATCAGGATTAATATTAGTGAGGTTACACAAACTTCTAAGTGTTGTTTGACATGATGGGTACCGAGTCTGTTTGCATATACAGGGAGGTGATCACTGAGGAAATCGGCGCGGGTGACACTGAAGATATACTTAGTGGAATCGGACACCAATATCCAGTCAAGAACTGAGCCACTGTTTCTGGGATGAATAAATTAAATTACAAGATGAGATATGGAAGTTGTACTGAAGGTGCTTGTGAGGCACATAGCAGGTGATTGTTATATATTTATAGAGTGAAAGCATAAAAGTCACAAAAAGAACATTCATCATTCAGGAATACCAAACCTCAACTCACTTCATTTGCACTTTACAAATCAACTCATTTACAAGCTAAGCCATGGAAGTAATCAGACTAAAGGTGTGAGCTTTATTCATCCTGTTTTGTATTTGCACACTGCAGCACAACAATGCTCAGCTTATTTGCATAACCAATGGCAGCCAGGCCAATGTATTAGTAAATGACAATGATCAGACTTAATCATTGCTATGCAGTGAGCAGTGGCATTCCATGTTGGCCGTACATAGGCATTGACTGCGCTCTTTTCAGCCAGTCATGCACAGTACAATCACAAAAAGATAAGTGATTTAGAAGCCCTATATGGGCACGTGTGTGGTGTTTATTTTTTGACCAGATTCAAGGTTGGAAATGGGAATATAAGAAGGAGATGAAAGCAGGAAGCAAGCAGAGGGTAACACATAAAGTGAACAAATAAAGAATGAGGAGTATGATGGAAATACCTTTTTGTGTGTGACAGGTGCCCACTTTGTATGTATGATGAGAAGGATGAGTTGGGGAAGGAAGTAAGGGACGTAAGAAAAAGGGAAGAGGGTTAGGTTATGTTAGGTTTAGTAGCAGGGGAAGAGAGAGAGATGACTGACAGGTTGTGTTATAACATAATGAGAGAGGGGGAACACAATAGTAAAGGAGACCAAACAGAGGGAAGACAAAAGTGAGGGGAGGACTGAAAGACCAATGGGGTGGACATGCACACAAAAATGAGAGGAGCAAAGGTTGGGAGTTAGGATGAGGTGTTGACAACTACAGTCTCCTCCAGATGAGACTCTGTGGGAAATCACCCACCATCTTGTTTCAGAAGGTGGAGCTAGTGCTGGACAGGAACACCACTCAATGACTTGCTGGAGAAGCTTCTCCATTTGGCTGAGTTGTGCATCCTACCTCCTGTCTATTATATCCTATACAATTTCTGCCAGATGCCAAAGGAATCATCTCCATTCAAACTGCTACTGATGGGAAGAGCTGTACCAGCATCTGATGCAGTGTTACCTGAAGCAGGTGGTGCAGGTAAGGCAGGAGGTGGGAAGCCGACTGTGGCAAGCTGTGCTGGGAACTTCTGGTGGTGCTGGGGCTGGGGCCACCACCTGTTGGAGAGAGGGTTAACAGGACTTGTCAGTGGAATGGGTGCAGATTGTTGTGCTATTGAATGAAGTAATAATATAAATGGATAGAAACAAAATAATAAAAAAATACATGAATGAAAGTGAGAGGATAGCAACAAGGGGAGAGAAGTACAAGCACAAGTTATTACTATGTTGAGAATGATAAAGTTTTATTTTATTTTACATTTGTTTATAGGTGCAATAAAGTTAAATATACTATACTTATGGGACCAAAAATCACTTTTGAATGTAACAGGGCTCTTAGTATAAAGAAGTGAGAGATGTACCAGAAGAAACAGCCATCATCATGTACAGTCTCACAGACAGAGAATTAATCTGATGAGCTATTTGGACAGAATAACGTGTATTGCTATTCTGAAATACAGTAAAGATGCTTGACACAAATGTACATATACAAAGAAAATATACTGCGTAGACATACATTTCACTCACTGGTGATTTATATACTAAGCAACCTTTTATTTTATATTGAAACATGTCCAGTCAAATAATAATGAAAATCTTTTATATTTGTCCCATGTAATGCTGCAGTTAAAATAATGATAAAGAGTAATAAATCAAAAACATTTTTCAAGATAACACAACTCCAATTGTATGGACTGAACCCGTAGCTTATGGGTTCAATCTCCACCACTAGATTTGTGTTATCTTGAAAAGGCACCCTCTCAATGTGACAGAAGAATCTTAACATCCTTGCTCACTTGTCCACATATAGAAGAGGATGTATGCACAAACACATCAATAACACCGAACAGTCATACTGCTTACTAATTTTGAGCTACTATAGTAATGACAAAAGTGGTACTGGTGTATGAAAGTCATACATTTTTGGAATGATTCCCTACTACTGTTAATGTTAAAAACAAGATATTATGATGCAGGTATACTCACCCCAGCTCTCTCTTTTTGTGCAGCTGCCTATTCCTTTTAACATTTTCAGGGGCTATACACATTAAACAGAGCAGTGTGTAATATATCTGCATGGCATGCAGTGCCAGTTTAAAAGTGTAGCTAACATAAGAGGTCTACTTATAGCACATAGGTGGTGCCAGCTCTGTAAATTAAACCACTATTGGTTAAGGAGGTCAGATCATGGCATTTCATGTCACTATAAAGGTGACAGCACTGTTTCCCCATGCAGGGGGTGCCATTTACATAGGTGACAGCCTAGGTTAAACTATTGCATGCCTCAGTTTTACAATGAGGCTTATAGCCTTCCTGCAAAAGCCTCTGGCTGTAATCCTAATCACAATACCTCCACTTTCTAAAAGAGCACTATTCTCTCCTTTTCAGGTCATGATGTCACACCTTGTCGAATGTCATGGGAAATAACAGAGAGTTGGTGCTCATATCAGGCCTCATGTGTCCTACCTGTTGTACACTGATGGTCATAGCTGGGCACCTCATTTGCATGATGCATGGCAAAACCAGAAAATATAGGTACAGTATTATTATAGTTCATAATGGCATTTAAAGGTGTAAAACATGGCAATTTTAATTTCCTGTGTTTTATGTGAAGTAATCAAGCACAATGTGATGATATGAGGTAGTGCCAGCTGTGCCAGGGGGAGTAGGGCAGTGCATGTGTAACATATGTCAGCATAGCTAGCCAAAGTTTTGTAAAGAATTCTATGTCATTTGAATATCAGACTGAATTGTACATATGTTTGTGTTAAAAATGTATTTGTAGAGTTGCTTGTGTTAAAATGCATCAACATTGGGTCCTACTGGACAGAAGAGAAATATATATGTATATCAGACCGTATTGTTGTAACTGATGAAATGCATATATTTTAACAGAGGATATTGAAAGGGAAGGGAACGGGTTAAGCTCAGCCCAGCTAACCCTAAGAAAAATAGCCTGAAATTAAATGACTTGGTTTTAGGCCATAAAGATTTTATCTCACAGGTTTGAATGCAGCCAGAGAAGTAATGTCTGTGAAAGGCCTTAGGTGGGATCCTGCTCTATTGTCCTTAGTGGTGAACTTATTGCTACCCTGGGGTGCCAGAAAATGCCTTGTTAGTTTCTGAAGGAAGGGTGGAAGTGTTGGAATTGTTTTACAGTTTCCAGATGCTGTAATAAATCTTAGCTAAAGTTCTATGTGTGTATTGTGACACATCAGTGCCAGATCCTGCCTCAGTTTCTAGTGAGAGGGTAGTGTGGGGACCACAGAGTCAGGTGACCAGATGTGATGTCATTCTGTAGCCAGCACTGAAATTGTATTTGAATGCTAGTGAGAGATATGAGGAGTGCAGTCTGTTTTTGGACTGGACAAGACACTCATCCACTTTTATCTTGTCTCAATTTAGTAAGTAACTAGAGAACAGTAATTCTTCAGTCAGTTAAAAATATAGTGAGATTAGCTAAATGTTGTTTTTTTTTTTCTGTATCTGTTTGAGTCTTTCCATCTGTGTTGTTTTTTTAATATTTCCTGTGATTGAAACTCTGGTGTTTATTGTAAATAGATATTCAGTATTTTCATGTTTTTATTATATATTATTAAATATATCTAAACCTTTCATTGTGGATTGTATTTTAGAAAATATTTAACCTTTGAGAGTACTTCTATTTATTTAAGGGTACTGTAGGTCCACATTCCTGAAAGTCTTGCTGCTTGGTTAAACACTGCCAGTTGTATAAGTATTAATTTTACTAAGTGTAATTGGGTACACTGGTAAACTGGCTTCAGGTGTTCTAGTGGTAGTAAATCTACTTTATAGTCTCGGTAGAGGTGGCAGAGCAGGTAAGCTGTGCCAGCCTTTCCAGGTGGGTGGATGGGTGTGTGTGTGTGTGTGTGTGTGTGTGTGTGTGTGTGTGTGTGTGTGTGTGTGTGTGTGTGTGTGTGTGAAAATTAAATCTCAAAGAGCATATGTGTGACAGCTACTTTGAACAGGGAATTGGCAGCATTTTTTGAATATATCAATACGTCGACGACATTCTTATGGCTCACGTTAAATCATTAATTTCATGAGATTGATTTTCTCAATGTGTGTGTATGGAGCCTTGATGGCAATTTCTTTTCATGTAGATTCCAAAAAGCATGCAAAAAGAACAGTTTACTACATAGGCAGAGTAATCACCCTACCTATTCATATTGCAACATCATGAAAGGCCAAGGCTATAGATTGTCCAGATTAGATTGTCTTGATATTGATTTTCAGAAAGACATTTCTGAATTAAAGAGGACTCTACAACAGAGGGGTTATTTGACTATTGAGTTAGACCATCATCTAGATGTTAAAAGTCTTGATAGGACTGGTAGGGCTAAGCTTTATTTTTCTACCAAACCTTCACTTACCATAGGCAATTCACTTGGGAATTGGCCATGTAATCTTGGTTTTCCTCTATCTTTCACCACTAATGTCAATGCTATATGTGATGTATTTAAGAAAAATTGTTATATTTTAAATGCCGATGAAAAGATTAAAAGGCTGGTTGGCTGCAAACCAATGTTTTGTTTTCATAATTAGAAATCATTGAAGCATATGCTTTGTTATAAGAAGTGAACTGTAATACTGACTCTGCTCACATCAAACATACACAGCGCATAGGAACATTTTCATGTAGATCATGTAATTTTTGCCTCTACCTTGACCTCAGTGATATGTTTATACATCCTATCACAGGCAAAGAGTATAAGTTTAATCTCTATGCTGATTGTTCTACCTGTATTTAGCCTATTTAGCTAGATGCACTGACTGTTCATCATTTTACATAGGCAAAACAAACTGTTCTCTTCAAGAACGGTTTCATGACCATGTCTATGAAATTAGAAAAGGTTTGGATAAAAATGCACTTGCAAAACATGTTAAAATGAATTGTTATGAACACTCCTTTGTGTTTATGGTCATTCAGTTATTAAATAGTAGTTTAAGAATGGGTGATTTGAAGAATGATACTAAATGTTTGGAACTAGGATAATTCTTTTACAAGCAGATAAAAGGTATGGACTAAAAAAAGCTGTCCTTTTAAAATAGCATTTAAAATCACTTGCTTTGTTTAAGTAGTTTTACTGGATACTTTGTATTTTAACTGTCTGCTTAAATGTATTTATTTTAACTATTTTGTAAGATCTGAAGTAGCGCCTGTAGAGACATGAAAGCACTCATCTATTAAAGGTCATTTTTATGGATTTTCAGCTGTGCTGTTGTCCTCATTCATTGTTTTTCTCTGATTTGTTCAGATGTTTTGGTTAAAAATGTATTTGTAAAGTTGTTTGTGTAAAAAATGTAGCAACAGTGGGTCCTGTTGGACAGAAAAGAAATATACATGTATGTCAGACTGCATTGATGTACAGTAACTGATTAAATTTGAATATTTTAACAGAGGATACTGGAGGGGAAGAGTTAAGCTCTTCTCAGCTAACCTTAAAAAAAATAGCCTGAAATTAAATGACTTGATTTAGGCCATAAAGATTTTATCTCACAGGTCTTAATGCAGTCAAAGATGCAATATTTGTGAAAAGCCTGGTCTGGGATCTTGCTCTATATGTCCTTAGTTGTGAGCTAATTGCTACCTTTGGGTGCCAGAGAATGGTTTGTTTCTGCAGGAAGGGTGGAAGTGCTGGAATTGTTTTACAGTTTTCAGATGCTGTAATAAATCTTAGCTAAAGTTCTATGTGTGTATTGTGACACATCAGTGCCAGATCCTGCCTCAGTTTCTAGTGAGAGGGTAGTGTAGGAACCACAGAGTCAGGTGACCAGATGTGATGTCATTCTGTAGCCAGCACTGAAATTGTATTTGAATACTAGTGAGAGATATGAGGAGTGCACTCAGTTTTTGGACCTGACAAGATACTCATCAACTTTCATCTTGCCTTGCTTTAGTAAGAAACTAAGGAACAATAGTGAGATTCACTAAATGTTGTTTTTTGTTTTCTTGTTTTGTATCTGTCAGAGTCTGTCCATCAGTGTTATTTTTTATATTTCCTGTTGTTGAAACTCTGCTGTTTATTGCAAATAGACATTCAGTATTTTTGTGTTTTTTTTATTATATAGTATTAAATATATCTAAACCTTTCATTGTGGCTTGTCTTTTAGAAAATATTTAACCTTTGAAAGTACTTGCATTTATTTAGGGGCACTGTGGCTCCACATTCCTGAAAGTCTTTCTGCTTGGTCAAACACTGTCATTTGTATTAGTATTAATTTTACTAAATGTAATTGGGTACCCTGGTAAGAGCCTTAAAGTAGCTGGCTTTGGCTATTCTAGTGGCAGTAAATCTACCTTATACTCTTAGTGGAGGTGGCAGAGTGAGTAAGCTGTGCCAGCCCTTCCCAGGTGTAAGTGTGTATGTGTGTGTGTGTGTGTGTGTGTGTGTGTGTGTGTGTGTGTGTGTGTGTGTGTGTGTGTGTGTGTGTAAACCAAATCTCAAAGAGTGTGTGACACCTACTTTGAACAGGGACAATGAGAGCACTGATTTCACAGACAGGGTGGTGGAGGACTTGGCTTGGAACACCCAGCTAAGGACTGAGCTCTATAGTAGTCAGTGGGGAGTCTTATTTGGGCCTTGAGAGAAAGACCAGCCCCAGGATTGGCATGTGCATCTATGTGCTCTTAAGGGAAATTGCACTTATACTGTGTGCATCTATTTCTCTCACAGTGAACATTCCCCGCTGGTGTCAGTGGTGAGGATTGAGCCTCCTTGATCACTGTCTAGAGGAGGGATGTCACACACTACACCAACTCTATGTACAGATAGTTACATATGAAACTGCAGTTCTCTTCCTGAAAGCATAGCCTGGACCATGCATGTGAAGTGTTACCTGAATGAAGCCAGGCATGTGCATAGCATTGAGGAGACGTCTGTATGATGTTTAGCAACTTTTCCCATCATACAAACTGAGTGATTCAGAAATAATAATGACATGAGCCCTAATCAGTTAACCACTGTACCTAGTCTGCTGTATCTACATGATATATATGCAACAGGAAGCACAGAACCTCATCATGCTACAATCAAAAACATTAGAGATTAAAGTTTGATTCCTGCAAAAGGTGATCTTGGAAAAAAAACTTTCTTCATCAAAAATATATTTGCTTGTATGAGATAAGTGCTAGTTCTTACAACTCCAGTCTTTCATACTATGTACAGATTTTACTGCTGTTCAGCCTGTTGATTATAAGATTTGTAAGTTTGCCATTAAGTTTTAATGTGTTGGTCAAGGTGTATTGAGAGGGGGATTGCTAGGGTACAGCCGTTTTTGGGCCGCAAGATTGTTAATCTGGAGCTTATAGTTAGAGTACTGTTCAATACAATTTTAGTGCTGTATGCATTGCACATATGTGATTAACCAAGATATTTGTAACAGTGATAGTAACAGCCATGTGTCCTTTTTCAGTTGCAATTCTGTGATTTTTCAGGAGGCATGTGTTCAGCAAACCTAGATACTTGACATTATTTAGAGTGTTGATATGGACATGTAACTATCAGGTGCAAAAAAACAGCATGTTATATGGCCAAGGAGGATAGTAGCGGTGTTAAGAATTATTAGGGTCATGCAGGAATGAAGGTGTTAATTCTAATGTTTTCCATACCAGCTGAGTAATGCCTAAAAAACAGGGCAAGCAGAAAACGAATAATGCATATGCTGAAGCATCAACATCTGCACGTGGAGGACACAGTGGAATTCTAGGCCTGTTATCTCCATGGCTGATGAAACTTTGACATGTGTGCAGCTGATCCGCTCAGCCCTACTATGTCTGTACTAAGGATGATGTTGTTATCAATACTGATTTGGTTGATGGGTAGGTCTGTGGTTATGAAGTGGTGTATCACTGGGTCACAGATATCATCTGAGTTGCTGTTCAAAGAAAGGAAGTTATGGCAAAGGAATGTAGGGCAACAGCTGGAAGACAGTGAAGTTTACCATCTGTCATATAGATGGAGGAGGTACTGGCCTCTCTTAAAGGGTGGTACCACCACTGCAGAATCTCACAGTGAGGTGTGGAATAATGGGCCAGAGCTGGAGAGTCCACAGAGAATATCCACTGCAAATACTTGAGGTATGTATTCCTACTTCCATGTATCAATACCTGCAAGTCCTCTGTACTCCTTAGTTACTACAAAACTTAATTAAATCTGTCTGACTTATGGTATATAAGTACATTGGGGATTCAGCAAAAATATCCATCTGTGAAATGTATGGTTACAGAGCATTAGTTTCTAACTGTGGAACAGGCCTTACCTGATGCTGGAGGATCTGTGACATTAGATAATAATGGCAGAGTTGGATTGATGCAGTCAGGAAATACAATATGTGTTCATAGGTTCATAGGTAATTACTAGGCTAATGGCACAAGAGCATTTACAAGCCTAGCCAATAATACTCAGGATATGACAATATTGTATCTTAATTCCCCATATGGGATGGGATAGTATTAGGCTAGTGAGCCTTTGGGTGTTGGAGCCCTGAGTCATTTTTCAGACTGCCTCTGTCCATAAGGGACAGAAGCAGTACCCTGGGAGTGAATTTACAGTTCCTCATCCATTTATCCAAATTCTGTTTGAAGAGAGTGAGGGACAGGCATTGTTTTACAAAAATGGGAAGTTTATTCCATAGATGAGGTAGCCTTCGCGATACAAATCTGTCTCTCCAGCTAGTTTTGTCAGAGTCACAAATAAGGTTCAGGTCCATGGAATGAGTAATACTATTATAATTTTTCTTACGATTATGTAACATTTGCATCAGGCTGGATCAGATAGTGCCTTGTAGGTCATGTATAAATCCCATCTCAATAAACAATATGAGACAGAGTAAAGGGATAGGGCTTTTAGTCAGACTGCATAAGACATGTACCTTACATTTCATATTTTTTAGTGAGAAACCTCTGGGGCCACTCCAGTTGGTGTAAGTGCCTGGTTAGGTACATGCCAAAGGGAGCATTGTACTCTATAATGGGCCTGATGAGGGCTGAGTACAATAGCATTATGACTTCCTTTAACCTTGATGCCATGCCTTTACTTATATGTTGAGATGCACAGGATGTCCTCACTACTGCAGCTACCTGGTTGTCAAAGTTTTGCGTACTATCTATCTGTATTCCAAGGTCCTTCACCACTGGCTCTACTTTTAGGGGTGTGCTATCAATATTATAATGTGCATGGAAATCTGATTTACTTAAGGGTATGATTATGCATTTTTTAACATTTCGTCTCAGACCATGGGTTTGGCACCAGTCATTTGTCATTTTTAAGCCTGTTTGTAGAATGTCAACATCATTTGTGGATTCAGCCCCCAGCTTACAGTCAGAGAAGTATATACCAAACAGGAAGGCTCATAAAACTGAGCCCTGTGGGACACTGGTGGCAACAGGTTTCTTATTGGAAGTGGTTTCACCTACCCAGGCAACATGTGTCCTGTTAGTGAGCCAGTTGGCTATCCATCTGATGATTTAGGGGTTTATGCCTAACTCAGTAAGTTTGTCTATGATCCCCTAGTGGGGGAGTGTGTCAAAATCTTTGGCTGGGTCTAGATAAGCAGTGTGTACTGTTTTATCCTCATTCATAGCCCTGGTGACTTTCTTGAAGAGCCCACCAGATTGAGCAAGCAAGACCTCCCTTTGACAATGCCAAATTGGGTCTGGTCCAGGGTCTGGAGTTGTTAGTGATCAGGTCTATGATAATTCTCTCCAGAGCCTTGCAGATAAGACTGGCCAAACTTATGGGTCTGTAGTTCTCTGGGTTAGTTGATGGACACCCCTTGTGCAGAGGGATAACTGTTGCAGTCCTCCATTCCTCTATGAAAAAGGCCATCCAGAGGAAGTGGTTAAAGAGGGTTTCTAGTGGCCCTGATAGATTCTATTTTAAGCTATTTAAAAAGCATCCTGAAATGTTGGAACCTATAGATGCTGTCTTTTTGGCTTTAACAAATGCAGTAAGGACCTGTTGCCTTGTAATGACCAGTAGGGAGAATGGTTTGTGGATTTCTTTTAGTGTGGTAGGACATGATGAAGGGGAAAAGTTTGAAATGAAATTTTCGGCCTGCAGGTTTGCTATGCTTTCATGCTGGATATAAGTGTTGCCATTCATTAACTCGGCACATTACTGAGCACTTCCCCTGAGGTTATGTACATAATTAAAAAAAGCTTTATGGTTATCTTTCACATGGAAGTCTATGTTTGCCTCATAGTTGGCAAATTTGACCAGCTTTCTAATTTGTTTGTTAAGACTGGTGAGTGTCTTTTTGCACTGTTTTATCTGTTTCTTCTTGGCTTGGAGAATTTGAACCTCAGCACAGAGCTAAATAGAACGTGCTGGAGGGACAGATTCATAACAAAGAGGCTCCCTTCACTTTGGAATAGAATACCGATCCATGTTAGGCAGAGCATCTCGCTGACTCTCTTCAAGAGGAATCTTGATGAGTGGATGGGAGATCGTAGTTTCTCCCCATGGATTACTTCTATGTCTCTGCTAGACAGAGGCTCAGTAATCTAACCTTAAATAGGGCATAGCAAACTCAATTCTAAGTAAGGGTGGCGAAAGCCAAACACACTCGGGCTAGGCTTGTAAATGCCCCAGGGCAGATAGCCTAGTATGAACCTATGAACCTATGATCCTATGTATTCCTACTTCCATGTATCAATACCTGCAAGTCCTCTGTACCCCTTAGTTACTACAAAACTTAATTAAATCTGTCTGACTTATGGTATATAAGTACATTGGGGATTCAGCAAACATATCCATCTGTGAAATGTATGGTTACAGAGCATTAGTTTCTAACTGTGGAACAGGCCTTACCTGATGCTGGAGGATCTGTGACATTAGATAATAATGGCAGAGTTGGATTGATGCAGTCAGGAAATACAATATGTGTTCATAGGTTCATAGGTAATTACTAGGCTAATGGCACAAGAGCATTTACAAGCCTAGCCAATAATACTCAGGATATGACAATATTGTATCTTAATTCCCCAGATATGGGATGGGATAGTATTAGGCCAGTGAGTCTTTGGGTGTTGGAGCCCTGAGTCATTTTTCAGACTGCCTCTGTTCATAAGGGACAGAGGCAGTACCCTGGGAGTGAATTTACAGTTCCTCATCCATTTATCCAAATTCTGTTTGAAGAGAGTGTGGGACAGGCATTGTTTTACAAAAATGGGAAGTTTATTCCATAGATGAGGTAGCCTTCGAGATACAAATCTGTCTCTCCAGCTAGTTTTGTCAGAGTCACAAATAAGGTTCATGTCCATGGAATGAGTAATATCATTATAATTTTTCTTACGATTATGTAACATTTGCATCAAGCTGGATCAGATAGTGCCTTGTAGGTTATGTATAAATCCCATCTCAATAAACAATATGAGACAGAGTAAAGGGATAGGGCTTTTAGTCAGACTGCATAAGACATGTACCTTACATTTCGTATTTTTTTGTGAGAAACCTCTGTTGCCACTCCAGTTGGTGTAAGTGCCTGGTTAGGTACATGCCAAAGGGAGCATTGTACTCTATAATGGGCCTGATGAGGGCTGAGTACAATAGCATTATGACTTCCTTTAACCTTGATGTCATGCCTTTACTTATAAGTTGAGATGCACAGGATGTCCTCACTACTGCAGCTACCTGGTTTGTCAAAGCCAAATTGGGTCTGGTCCAGGGTCTGGAGTTGTTAGTGATCAGGTCTATGATAATTCTCTCCAGAGCCTTGTAGATAAGACTGGCCAAACTTATGGGTCTGTAGATCTCTGGGTTAGTTGACGGATGCCCCTTGTGCAGAGGGATAACTGTTGCAGTCTTCAATTCCTCTATGAAAAAGGCCATCCAGAGGAAGTGGTTAAAGAGGGTTTCTTTAAAATACATAAAGATTTGAGTAACCCACCTCTGAGACTCATAGTTTCGGGGAGAGGATGGGCTACAGAGAATTGCTCTATGTGGATAGAGTTTAAACTAAAATCAATCGTCAATGCTACACCTAGGATACTTGAAGACAGTGCACATTTTCTGACTAGTTTACATGCATTTTTAGATAGCTATACATTTAATGGTTTGTATCTATTGGTCACTTTGGATGTAACGGATTTGTTTACTGTCATACTCAATAGGTATGGCCTTAGGGCCATTAGCAAGCTCTTACAACAACAAGAGTCTGTCAGTAAGCAGGAAGCACAACAAATTAAGTGTCTTTTAGAATTGGTGTTGGAACATAATGTATTTTTGTTTAATGAGAAATATTTTTGGCAGAAGTGGGGGTTGCCATGGGCACCCCCTGCCACAATTCTTATGCCAACTTGGTTCTTGCTCTATGGGAGAATGATGTTATTTTTAATTCCAATAATCAATGGTCACAATACGTGGTTTGTTATACACGGTTTGTCAATGATGTTTTTATGTTGTGGACAGGCACCACTGAGTCTTTGAATCAATTTGTTATATATCTTGAACAGTCTACTGATTTTCTAAGGTTTTCTGTGAACCATTCCTATATAGAGATGGAGTTCTTAGATATACGGTTAACACAGAGTGGTGATGGTATTTTTCATTCTAAGGTTTATAGAAAACCCTGTTGGAAAAATGGGTTGCTGGCCAAAGATAGTATTCACCCAGGTTTTGTGTTCCGCAATATTGTCAAGGGACAAATATTACGCTTGTCTAGGCTTTGCACTGATGATGATACCTTGCATGATGAATTAAATATGTTCAATACCAGACTTATGGCCAGAGACTATAAACAGTCTGATGTTGACCACATCATACAAGATGTGGTTGACGTCGGGGAAACAGAGGCAGCACCCTGGTTCTCTCATAGGGGGATATCGAACAGGACTGATACTAGATGGATTAGGAAACTGTCAGCTAATAGGAAGAAGAGCAGGGTTCCTCTTCAAGTCACCTACAGTAGTGACATTCGATGGGTACAGGATGTGATTAGGACAAACTGGAAAAATTTGTGAACTGATGACTCCCTGAAAGATTTGATGGAAGAATATCCAGATTTTGTCTTTAAGAGAAATAAGAATTTAAAACAGATTCTCTGTGATAAGCAACCAAGGGTGGATAGTGGTTTTATTAAGTTTGGGACGTTTCCTTGTCAACACTGCAAGGCATGTATACACATTAGCAGGAAATCCCACTTCATACATCCCTTAACAGGGATGCAATATAATTTTAGGGCTATGGTCACCTGCTTATCCAAGGATATTGTCTATTTAGCGACCCACACTTGCTGCTCCTCGTTTTAAGTGGGGAAGACAAACTGCAGATTGAAGGACAGGATTTTGAAGCACATGTCAGCTGTTAGACTTAAAGACAAGTGTAATGGACTTTTTTTTCACGTAGAAAATTATCCAGGACATAGTTTTTTATTTCAGGTCCTACAACACATCAATGTAGACAATATGAAGAGTGATGTTTCCAACTACATAGAATACTATGAAACAAGGTGGATTATTGAACTGGGGGCTAATAGGCGCCCAGGGCTTAATGGTGTGGTGCCTTTAAGACTGATTCTGAATAGGCATAGACCTTACATCCAAAAAGACTAATTCTTAATTGACTTTTATTGGTTTTAGAATGTGATTGGTGTGTCTATTTAAATATCAAGAGAGTTGTGTATTATATGTCTAAAGAAGGGTTTTGTACCTGAAAGCGCTAGCATCTTTGTTCGGTATATTAAATTATATTTAACTATAGCCTGTTGGTCTGTGGATCATTTTCTTCCTACCATTTGTTTTCGTTGGACTACAGACCTTAACTACCTACCACTTTTTGGACTTTTATTTTTAGTTGAGGAGATAACTAGTTGCTCCAGGGTGTTCACATTGACAAAGTCCAAAAACCTCTGAACAAGTGAATTATGGGTTCATAGGTTCATAGGTTGGTACTAGGCTATTGGCCCTAGGGCCTATACAAATCTAGCCATAACAATTCCCTGGCTATTTCTTCCCACACTATTTACTTCCCTGGACCCCTGTCTAGCAGGGCGACTGACGTGATCCCCGGGGAGAATTTCTTTTCTCCCATCCAATTGCCAAGGTTCCTTTTGAAGAGGGCCAAAGAAGTTCTCTGCTTGACATATATGGGCAGTCTATTCCAGAGTATGGGGAGTCTCTGTGTCAAGAACCTATCCCTCCAGCATGTTTTGTTTATTGTGATGACAAGGTTTAGATCCCTGGAGCATGTGGCTCTGAGGAACTGGGATTTCAAGTCTAACATGTCCAACAGCTCTGGGTTTGACATTGCCTTGTATGTTAAGCAGAGGTCACCTCTGAGCAGATGAAATGCGACAAAGTATAGCTGGAGTTTTTTAAGGTGGTCAGCGTAGGGCATCTGCTTTAGGCCTGTGATTCTTTTAGTGAGGTATTTCTTTGGCCTTTCCAGTTGTTACAGATGTCTTGAGAGGTACATACCAAAGGGGGCATTGTATTCTATAATGTGTCTAATGAGGGATGAGTACAGTGGGACAATGAAATCCTTTTCTATGGATGAAAAGCCCTTAGTGATGAGGTGTGCCACATAGTAGGATTTCCTGACTGTTGTGGCGATGTGGTTATCGAAGGTGAGACCACTGTCTACTTGTGTCCCTAAGTCTCTTATCACACTTTCGGTGTTTAGTGTACTGCCACCTGTGTGGTCATTCATGGGTGCATGTTTTGAAGGGGATAACTATACATTTCTTGGCATTGAGCCTGAGCCCATGGCTCTAGCACCAAGCAGCTGTTTCTGTAAGGCCCTTCTGTAGAGTATCCACATCATTTGGGGATTCAATAATGGATCCCAGTTTGCAGTTATCTGCAAACTTTGTTAGCCAGAGTCCCTTAGTGTTGGCCTGTACTTCAGAGAAGTAGATGCCAAACAAAAGCGGTCCCAGGACCGAACCCTGAGGTACTCCATGTGTCACTTGTCTGGAGCTGGATTTGGAGTCGGCTACTTTTACAGTGTGGGTTCTGTCAGTAAGCCAGTTGGCAACCCACCAAGTGATGTAGGGATTAATGCCCAGCTTAGTAAGTCTATCTATGATTCCAGAGTGGGGGATGGTGTCAAAGGCTTTGGTGAGGTCCAGATAGGCTGTGTGGACCTCCTTACCCTCATCCACTGCTCTGGAGACTGATTCGAAGAAGTCAAACAAGTTCACGAGACAAGATCGGCCCTTCACGAACCCAAACTCGGTGGGGTCCAGTGTTTGAAGGGTGCCAATGTCTTTGTTTACAAGTTCCATGATAATACATTCCATGGCCTTGCAGATCAGGCTCTTCAGACTGATGGGGCAGTAGTTTCCAGGATCCAAGGTGGATCCCGCCTTGTGGAGTGGGATAACTGTAGCTGTGTGCCACTCAGTGGGCACAAAGCCTGAGGTGAGGCTATGATTAAACATGCCACTTAGGTGAGGTGCCAGTTCATTTTGTAGTTCATGTAGTACACAACCCGGGATGTCATCTGGTCCCATGGATGCTGTTCTCTTAGCTTTGGAGAGTGTGTTTTTTACCTGTGTGGCCATTATTACCAGAATTTGGCAATCTTCTGGTATTGAGATATGCCATTTAGGAGATGAGAGGGGGATGAAGTTGGCACTGAATTGATCTGCCAGGATAATGGCAATATCCTTGGGATCAGTATATTTAATGCCATTCTGTTGTACCTCAGAGCAAATCTGAGCATTGCCATTTAGGTTCTTGATATAGTTATAGAATGCCTTGTGGTTGTCTTTGGAATATTTGGCAATTTTATTTTCGTAACTAGCTTTGGAGGATTTTATGAGGGATCTCAGCTTCTTACTGAGGCTGGTAAGGGAGTTTTTTTGCATCCTGGGATTTTTTTCTCTTCTGCAACAGTTTCTTCCTTTTGTTGTAAAGTTTGTTTATCGCAGGGGACCACCAGATTGGCTTTTTTTTGGAGGAAAGCATCTTGGTTCTATTTGGGATGGCATGATTCATGCATGAGTGGATGTGCTCATACAGTGCCTTAGTGTAAGACTCAGCAGTCAAACTTTCAGTTCCTGTCTGCATGGGTGTCATGAAGTTTGTCACTTCTGACTTTGACATGAAGTTGGCTTTGGAGAAGTTTTTTTTTGGAGGTTTCCTTACTGGGGGCTGGGGGTGGGATGTGGATGTTAAGGGTGATTAGCTTATGGTCAGACCTGACCAACAAGGGGGTGACCATAGGTGTGGAGCATCAATTTCCCATGTTGGTAATGACCAGGTCTAGGATATTGGAGCCCCCAGTGGGACTATGGATTAGTTGATCCAGGGCATTGGAATTTATGAATTCGAAGAACCACTGGGCAAAGGTACACGAGTAGATTTTCCAGTTAATGGCAGGGTAGTTGAAATCACCCAGTATAAGGATGTTTGGTTTTATCTTAATATTTTCCAGTATGTTTAGAAAGGTGTAGTGAGAATCTTGGGGCATGGTGGGGAATCTGTAGCAAGCTACAATTTGGATTGCAGTCTTATCTAGTGTTATTTGCACCTGGGGAATTTCAGACTCATTGTGTTGGGCAACTAGCCTGGTGGTGTGTATATCCTTGGTGAATATGGACACTCCTCCACCTTTAGTGTTTCAGTCCTAGTTTGGTGGCTGAAAAGTGTGATAAGAGTTGTAGCCTGGTAATGCAGGGTCATATAAGTCTCCCAGTTTATGGAGGGATAGTTGAAGCCAGCTAAAGGTATGGTGTTTGGCTGAATGTTTAGAGATTCCAATAGGTTTAAGTAGAAGTTGTTGTTTTCCCGACTTATATTAGGGGGTCTGTAACTAGCAAAGATATTGTCGCTTTCGTGTTGGTACACGAATAAACGAGTCTTTGTGGGTTCTGTTTAAGCAGCATTATTCTATACAAACATATTACTGTCAAGCTTATGTGAAAATGACTAATTAATTAATTTACAAACTAACTGCTGCTTCTTCAAAATGGCACTAGGAATTGCACATGTCTGGAATATATACATGCACGCACAGCCTCGCATGCTTCCTTAAAGACATAGCGCACACATGCTACACTCTGATCTCCAGATATGATAGTGGGTCACACATATGGTTAGTTGGGCATGGAGAAGCTCAAGTGAGTCATGTTTTTGGATCAGTCTAGGAGTGTACTTGTACTTTATGAACCCTGAGACACCTCCTCCCTTTGTTTTATCCTGAGCTGAGGGGGATCAAAATTTATGAAAGGCATTGTAGACTTTGATAGCCGGGGTGCTTACCATGGTTCTGAGACATGTTTCCATGACGGTGCATATGTCTATGTTCTCCAGTATGAGGAGTGCCTCCATGGAGTGCAGTTTTTTATTTAAACTCCAAGCATTGATCAGCAGTATGTTTAGGCAGTCATGAGTGATTTTTGCTATGTTGGAGAGTCGAACAACTTGACTTGTCCAAAAATAGGCACTGTAGTGGTAGATAAAGTTTTTTTTGTATCCAAAAGCCAAGTGGTGACATGTGCACACCATCTCTGGCAAAGCATTTTAGTTTGTCAATCATGTCTCCCCAGGCTGACAGATATTTGATCCCCTTGTTGTGTCACCAAAAACTAAGACAATTGTTGAAGTCAAGCATTTTTTGCTAGGGCTGTGGTGAAGGTAGGATGCTACTCAAGGCTAGGTTTATACCCACCTGTGACACATATTCAGAGTGCGCCATCATATCTGTCTTCATATAGTCCAGTGCTGTACATCTTAGGTCATTTATGCCCACATGGGCTATGACCGTGTCATACTGGTATTTGTGGTTTAAACAATACTAGGTGCATGTGTGATCTGGCAGATCCTGGTTGCAGACAGACAGCTCTCTGAGATCTTCTCCTTGCTTAGCCTAGGAAGGGGGACATCAGTATGTCTTAAAAAGGAATCCCCAATAACTAGAATGTTTGGCTGTGCAGTGTGTTGCCTTATGGGCTTGGAAGTGAGGCTACTGTGATTTTCAGAGTTATCTGTTGTGTGAGATGCTGTCTTTTTTGAGTGCGCTTAGGGTCACTGTGAGATGTATTTAGGAGGTCTTGGAGGTTTGGCTAGATTACATGTGACTACCTCTGCATATATGGGTGTATGTTTTGGTAGTGAGTGTTTTGGGTGTAATGCTGACAACCTGGTTTGAATTTTTCATGTGTGAGTATGTGGAAGCTTTGGCTCCAAAGACATTGCGTATCGACATCTCTCATACATTGTGTTTGCCTTTTCTAAAATTAAATGGTTGCCAGTGAACATGAAGCAATTACTACACTGCCTCGGGATGCCCATATCCACTTGACCAGCCAGAGAGAGATGGAAGGAAGCCCCTATCATATATATACCTTTAGTAGATTGAAGGAATAGGGGAGAGTCACACAGGGAATGTGACCACTGCATCCCGATCACAGACAACAAATACAGACTGTTTGTTGGTGTATATGCAGGCTAGCTAGACACTACAGAGAGGACAAGTTGATGGGAACACTATTAATCATTGAGGTTTGCTGGTCTGCAATAGACAGATGTATGAATATGCCCACAGCATTCATGGGTTGAGGAATTCATACAGGGAGGTTGGTAATGGTGCTCACTGGAGACATGATTACTGCCATCCCACTGAGATTGGTGTGTCAGAGGCCTCAAACCAACATATGCACAAGGCCATTGGAGAGGTACAAGCTAGTACCACCCCAGCTATGGTGGAGATAGTGGGTGTGTATGATGACCTATGGGAATGCATGTCTCGTATGTGTTATTCTTTGTGCAATGTTTTCTGTGAATCACCTGCCAGGGTTGAGGGTTGCATCAATGGATATTAGCCAATGTGGTCATGGATGACTGAGATCCTGCTCCTCTACAGCAACATATATTGTTGAGGTGTCTACCCCAAAGAGAGGCCATCCCTGTAGTTGTGGCCATTGTCTTGATTGCACATCTCCTAGTAGACATCACTCAGGGTCACTTAACACATAAGCATCTAGCCAGAAGCATGATGCATCCTGTGCAATTCCTAGTATAACAAGGTCTTGTGGGTCGGGCTATGCATACATGAAGGAACCAAGCTACAGTGCTGCAGCTACTGCTGAGGCTGCATCCTGGCAGACTCATAATCACACCACAATAGCCCCAGCATATCACACACCTCCACTGACACAGGCCCTTCTCATGATTAAAGCTGCCCCCCCCCACACTCACGCACAAGTACTAACATTTCACATACAAGCATATTTTACTTTTATACTCCTCAGTGCTCACACACTTCCCTGTAAAAGACATGCACACCTGTGCTCCCTTCCTTGCCTGTGCAAATAATGCTAACTGTGCCTTGCACTTTGTAGACTGTTACTTGGGTTGCCTATGTTTGATGCCAGCCCACACATGGGTAAGCACAGCCTGGTGTTTGCTTTGCATGCATCATTTTGTTGTATACTATGTCATAAAGCAATATGCAATCCACTACCCCTTTGTTAGTGCCACAGCATACCATGGTCAGCTCCATCTGGCATGGTCATCCTCTATTGCTGTCTCCTCCTCTGACTCCTAATGTGACTAAGTCTCCATTGCTTGTTGTGCTGGGAACTGCTGGCCCTGCAAGTGCCCATCCTGTAGTAACTGCTTCTTAAGTGTGATATTGAGTAACGCTGCACACAAAGACACTATTTTTGCAGATATCGCAGGATCATCCTGCAGGCACCACAGGATGCACCTTGATAGCAAAAGCACGTCTTCAGCAGCCCAGACATAAGCTCAGTATTGTTTCTTGTTTGCAATTGTGCATAGTTCTACCCCTGGTTGATTTTGTGGATTTCTTAACGGATTCAAGAGCATATCCAGCATCAACAAGATGACCCTGTGGGAAGTCAGTCCTAGAAAACTTTTGACACAGATCAGAGCTGTGCCTATGCAGGAGTCAAGATAATTCTGTGGGTACCCTGCAAAGACATTATAGATTATATCCTGTGCATTACACACCACCTGACAGTTGATAAAGCCCTTTGTGGTTCACATACCTTATTCTTGGTTCATCAAGTGGAGCTTTTATAGCAATGTGAGTACACTTATGGCCCCAGTACCTCATGGAAACTGTCTGTAACATACAAATCCTGCAGAGTGTTGGCTGTCTCCTCTACAGTTTGTGGGAACCATATATGCTCCCCCACCTGCTAACGCATGACATTTTGAAACTGACTTTTTTTTTTTGAGGCAGATGCCTGAGGTTCCCCAACTGTGTCCCCTCTAGGTTGATGAAAGGCTCTTGTAGTAAATATATGTAGAGGAAACATACCTTAGTATCCACTGGGATAGATACTCCACAACTCACATAGTGCTGCTGACACATGTTCCCATTTTCTTGGATGGCGTCCCTATCAACATAGCAGTGGTCCACAAAATCAGGGTTGAGGAGCCACAAAATGTTCAGTGCAGTAGGATTACCTTGCACCACTGGGGATGATGTTGCACACCTTCATGCCAGGTAGTAGAAGTAAGAACCTCTTGCAAATACTCATTCCTAAATCTGCAACAACTGTAGATCAGACTGTGTGTATGTATCCTATGCATAATGTGGAGGAGATTGCAACCCTCATGCCAAATGCCACTGTTTTTTTCTGTCTTAGATGCAAAGAGTTCATTTTGGCAAGTAATGCTTGATCACAAATCTTCACTACTGACTGCATTCAGTACCCCATTTGGTAGATACAGATTCCTAATGATGTCTTTTGGAATAAATTCTGCTATTGAAGTCTCAATGGAGCAAATTTTTTCAGGCTACTCGTGCAGTAATAGTTGATGATTTACTAGTTGGAGGAGATTGTGAAGCAGATCCTCAAGAAAGTTCTGGACAGAGCCCATGAAGTAAATTTAAAGCTCAGTCCTCTAAACTGCAAATTCAAATGATCAGAAGTTACTTATGTAGGTCATTTGTTTACCAATACAGGCTTATGACCAGATCTTCTAAACAAGCAGCCATTCTTGAGACGCCAGCTCCAGACAATGTCCAAGCCTTGCAGTGTTTTCTTGGTATGGTTAAGATTTGGGCAAATTTATCTCTGGCTTTAGTGAGTTATCATCACCTTTAAGAGAGCTGATACACAAAAATGTTGTATGGTCATGGTTAGAGCAACACTAGAAAGAATTTGATAACCTCAAACAGCAAATTGCTAACCCACTTACATTGAGATACTATGATGTCCAAAAACCAGTAGTTCTTTCCTGTGATGCTTCAAAATTTGGTCTTGTTGCAGTTAGTCTTCAAGAGGGCAGACCTGTTGTCTATGATTCTAGAACTCTTACCCAAGCTGAGATGCAGTATGCTCAAATTGAGAAGGAACTTTTGGCAGTTGTGTTTGCATGTTTGAAGTTCCATGATTATATTTATAGCTGAGCAATCCAGATAGAAACTGACCATCAACCCCTAGTAACTATTTTAAAGAAGCCTATGCATTCCACTCCAGCAAAACTATAAAGAATGCTACTCAAATTATAAAAGTACAATTTCCAAATGGTCTATACAAAAGGTAAACTTCTTTATCTAGCTGATACCTTATCCCGATCGCCCAGAAATATTACGGAACAGCTAGATGCAGAGAGCTTTGACTTTGATATCGTGGAAGTGCATAATATTTCTATCACAAGACTCGATGAGCTATGAGGTCATACAAAGACTGATCCAATTTTGCAAAAGCTCAACCACTTCATCAATGTAGGATGGCCATCAAAGCATTCTAGTATACCGCCAGAAGTGCAACCTTACTTTCCATACAGAGATGAGATGCTGATGGAAGATGGTATCATTTTCAAAGGTCCCAAAGTTGTTGTTCCTATTTCCTTACAGTGTGAATACATTCAGATTTTGCATCATGGCCACCCAGGTTCTGATTCTACCAAAAGAAGGGTGGGAAAACTAGTATTTTGGCCTTCTCTAGCAAAAGACATTGATAAAGTGCTTTCTTCTTGTTCAGTGTGCAACAATACTAAGCCACCTTTGCAAAAAGACCCAATTCAAGTAAGCCAAATTCCTGAACTACCTTGGTCAGCAGTAGCAATTGATACATTTGAGTGGAACAGTCAACATTACTTAGTGTTGGTAGACTCTTATTCAAACTGGTTTGAGATCGATTTGCTACCTAACCTAACATCCAGTGCTGATATTACTAAGATGAAACATTATTTCTCAGTCCATGGTAGTCCACACAAAGTTATTTGTGACAATGTGTCTCAGTTTACCAGTCAATTGTTTCAAAGATTTGTTAAAGAGTGGGACTTTATCCATGTTACTAGCAGTCCTGAATATCCCCAGTCAAACTGCCTTGCTGAACATGCAGTGCAAAGCAATTACCGGGGAGATCAAAGTGTGACAATACCAATATCTTCTTCAATTTACTTAATCTCAGAAATATACCCTGTGACAATCAACTTGGCTTCCCTGCTCAGAGACTTCTATCTAGGCAAACCAGAACAACCTTGCCCGTTAGTTCTAGTTTGTTAGTGCCTAATGCTATAAACAATAGAGCAATCAAAGCCCAACTTTTCAAAAAGCATTCTTCTCAGAAGTCCAACTATGATAAAATGAACAGATTTCTTCATCCACTAAAAGAAGAAGAGACACTGAGGATGCAAACAGCACAATGTTTTGATCGAATTGGTCACGTGAGAGGTATATGTACTGTGCTGAGATCCTACTTAGAGGAATCTGAGGGTACAGAGTACATGAGAAACTGCAGACGTCTTCTTCCTATATCATAAATGATATTGCAGCATCGTACCTATGATACAGACTCTAGATCTCAGAGCAGCCCTGACAATGTTCATACCGAAGAACATGTCTCAGTATCCATTCCATAGCTCTCAATCGTCCCGAATTAACTGGGAGCACCCGTTTTTAAGCTTAAATAAGCTTACTTTCCCGAGTGCCCAGTTTGGGTGCAAGTACACCCAAGATCTACAGTAAAGCACGCTCTGTTCTGGCTGTAGAAGTCTTAGCCAATCAGAGCATTGCTTTACTGCACCTGTTTTGCATGCAGCCAGCCAGCATGCACCTTGAATGTTTCTGTATGCGGAAGTTAGGAAGTTATGTGGCTGCAGTGGACCTGGTGGATAGAGGGCTCAATTAGGTCTGCTCAGTCTGCATATAACAGCATTGATGGATGGTGGAAGGCTACCAATCTCTGGCAATTGAGTGAGCGTGGCGTGCTTCATGCTACTTGAATAGAAGGAAGTGGAAGGAATATCATGCGGCCATTTTTTGTGCAGCCTAGAGTAGAGCTTAATTCATCTTTGATCGAGACTAGAATTGAGACTTTGAGAGTGGAGGGGGAATTTTAGAGGTCTAAGAGGATGATAGTACAGGACAGGTACCATCTGGTTGTTATGATTTCAGCTAGATTCTTTGTCTGAAATTTGGATCTTGGGAGTCAAGTGCGTTGATCCTGTTGTCTGCTTGCTAATAATTTAAATTGCTTCCTGTTCTGTGTCAATGAAAATAAAATGGACTGCTTCTTCCAAAAATGAGTAATCCGCACCCTGGATAAGTAAAACAGGGTTGAGGAGTGGGGGGTCGAGGGAAACTAAATAATATTGGGTACCGAGAAGGGGACCATGAATACTTAGTACCATACCTGTTACAGAGCTGCTCAAAGTCACAAAAGACATAAATGTATTAGGTTGTCAAAATTAGAATTGGATTTACAAACCTCAAACCTCATTTAGAACTCAAGAGCTTCTCTTTTTTTTTTAGAACTTGTGCAACACTTTTTTTAATGTTTGTTTTTCTTGTCCAAGGAAATCATACAGTACATAAACATTTTACAATGTCCACTTCTAACATTCTTACATTTTCTCTTCCCTTTTGTGACATCCCAGCCTTCTAGAGATAGTAGTTCCTAGACATTGTAGTCGATATCTGGTTAAGCCATATTTAGTGCAGAAGTTGGAAAACAGCAGTCACATTTTACATAATCTTAGGTCTAGAAAATTCAAGTCCTAATGTCCGATATCTGTGGCATTTGGAGAATTTTGAACAGTTTTAATATATTAAACATTTTGTAATGTTGTATATTTGCAGATGTTCTGATGTTGTGATACAAAAAAAAGATGAACGTGTTATACCTCCCAGAGAGTTGGTTCCAGATGTTGTTTTTATTGTATTGTAAATGCAGTTTTGCTTCTGCAACATCATCATAAAGCAACATACGTTTAGTTGGGAATTTAAATGCGTTGTCTTCTAGGCCAGTGGATAAGTGAGACAAATTTATCTCTGCAACTGTGAGCTGCAGAGATTAGAGCCTGCATTTTAACATGGGAATTAGCATATTTATTTTCTGTAAAATAAGAGCTGTAAATATGAAGCTAGCGCAGTACAGTTGGTTGTATGACAGAAATAGAGAACTGTAAAACTTATTGCCTGTAACTTTCCTGTCCACCTCTCACCCTCTTTCACTGAAAAAAAAATGCTGGTCTACTGCTGGGTTTACCTTTCTAGTTCATTTGAAGTAGGACAGAGTCCAGAAAAATAGACTGATCACCGTGTAATCTGTGTTACAGATTTCAACTGGTGTACTGTTTCCTGTGTCTTTATGAAATTTAGCCTTCATTTTTTATCTTTAAGATGCTTAAGCATAATAACAGTGTATAAAAACAAATGACAGCAACCAGAATTTAGATTAATATAAAGTGAAGCGCTACAATGACTTTCAAAGACAAATTTCAGATCTGATGATGATAGCTTTGTAGTGTCCCTATGTGTGTTTTAAAATGGTTTTCCAAGAAACATTTTTCAGTAGAGATAGTATTTGAGAGATCTCCAGAATGAGACCTTTAGCTCACAAACTTGCATCAGGGAAGGTTGTAGATCCCATAAATCATGCACCAGCTATGCAGACGAATGCCTACTTGAAGTTTTCAAGTCCTTGTAACAACTAATAGCCTCTCACCTTATGATCTGAGTAAACTAATAGGGGTCTAAGGCAGAAACTCTTGCAAACAGATATGGACCAGACTATGAAGGTCATGGAGAGTTGCAACTAGAATCATAAACAAAGGCAGCCAGCGCAGTTCTTGTAGGACATGGGTAATATGGTTGGACAGTTTAAGGTACCTATCAATACAGTTGTATGACTGGACCATGAGAAGTATCAGTCAGTGCTCTTGGAGCAGTTAGAGACAGAGTAAAAGATTAGTAAAGGGACTGGAGACCATATTCAAGTTCAGGGAGGTGAACATTTTCGTAAGATGTATGTGGGTAGATGGAAAAAGTAGATGTGAGACTTGAGGCAGATGGCACGGGTAAATGTAAGATTTTATAGCAGAATTTAAGTTGAGATAGTATTTTATTAACTATGATATCAATGTGTGTGATTAAGGATAGTGACAGATGAAGAATAAGACCTTGGTGTGTTTGCAATGGTATGATTGTAACTAATGAAATGATTTTTTGAATGAGATATAGGATCTGAATTTCCCAGACAGATATTGGTTTTACTAAGTTTAATGCTACTGGCTGTCAAAGCAGCAGTTACTACAATGTAAAGGTCAAAATGTAAAGTCTACCATCACTGAAGTATGGAATATTGCAAAGGAGATAAAAGAACTAGAGATGGGGATATTTAAAAAAGGGATGGAGCAAACTACGTAGAAATAAGTGGAATTTGTGGGAACAATATATACAGAATGATGTTCATGAGGAGGAAGAGTGAAATTTATATAGCATTGAAATGAAAAAAAAAAAATATATATATATATATATATATATGTATATGTGCATACTGCATGAAAAATAATGGAAATGTTGTTATGGCTTATTTTCTTTTCTGTTATTGTATGTGCACCCATGACACTTAAAAACTCAAATTAATAAAGGTAATTGCATTCAGCTACTAATGGGGTAATATTGGAATAATAGTCTGCAGTGTTAATGGCTGGTAGCTGGGGCAGTTGAGGGAAGGGGAGGGCAACAGCATCACCTTTATGTGGTTGGTCATTAGTTTAATGGATTCAGCCCATCAGCAAAGTTCAGAGAAGAGTTACTAGAGTTGATTTTGAAGATCAGAGGTACATATACTGGCTTGGAAAAAGAGTATATCATGAGAGTACACTGTGTGATTTAATTCAGGGAGGGCGTCGATAAGATCCTTAATGAAAAGAGACAACAGTAAGGGACCAAGATGGAACCTTGAGGGACATCAGTATTAAGGGTGCCCAAAGATGAAAGTTGGTTGTTAGAATGGACATGTTTGTAGTAACTCAAAAACGATTCATTTTATTTTGACCAAAGTTAAAATGCTTCAGGTTGGTGATGACCAAGTTGTAGTTTATGGTTTCACATGCCCTTGTCTTATCCGTGAATATTCTAGCTGTAGTGAGCCCCTCCTTAATATTTCTATAGATGGAGTCAGTAACTGTTAGAAGGGCAGTTGCACTGCTAAAGGCATTTCTGAAGCCGTGTTGCATGTCTGACAGTAGACCATAGCTGCTGGTATGCAATTGTTTGCAAAGGATTTTTTCAAGTACTTTTGGAAGGGAATGGAATTGCCCGACAAAGAGGAAGATCAAGTGAAAACATTATGTTCAGTAACTCATCTGGCAGTCCTGTTACTATTATGCTGTGTTCATATCATTTCATATTGAAAACATCCGGTCAAATCAAAAATAATGGGGGGAGAGTGACAAATGTTAAGTATTGCTCTTATGAAATTATAAAGTTGCTAGAATATGAAACTGAAATGGTTGTCATTATTTGATGAATTCAGTCCTCACTGATTAGCCACAAAGTCATGCAAACCACAACTTTTAAGAGGAACAGACCAAAGGTATGGGGTAAACATTTGGAAATTCTACGAACTTCTGGACAGTTGAAGTATGGACACAGTTGCTGGCGGAACTGGCACAGTAATATAGGTTCTGAGTTGATTCACAGGAGGGCCTTGATTTCTGGCAATAAGAACTAGGTTGATGCTCTGCAGAATTGTATCCATAATTTCAGTTTTATAACATGCTCCTTGTCTGCACTTCCTGTGTGCATTTTGAATCATTTGCAATAATGAGCTTTCTCTTTGGCCACTTATGAATCATTTGCAATAAGCATTTTCTTACACATAGTATGAATCATTTGCAATAACAAGCTTTCTCTTGGAAATGTTATGAAATATTTGCAGTAATGACCTTTCTCTTGGGTCCCTTATGAGTCCTTTGCAGTAAGCATTTCCTTAGACATGTTATGAATCATTTTCAACAATTACCTTGGGTGTATTTTGAATTATGTGCATTAATGTATTTTTCCTTGGATCCATAGTCATTTTCAGTATTGACATTTTCCTGGATACGTTAAGAATTATTTGCAATCATTTTTTTCTTGGATGCATTTTATTACCTTGAGTGCATTTTGAATTACGTGCATTAATGTCTTTTTCCTTGGATCCATAGTCATTTCCAGTAATGACATTTTCCTGGATACGTTATGAATTATTTGCAATAATTTTTTTTCTTGGCTGCATTGAGTTATTTTGAATATTTTTTCCTGGATGCATTATTGATTTCCAATAATGCTTACTCACATGAGTATGTGTGGTGCTGTGTATTACTCAGTCTTACTGAGTTGCACACACATTTAGAGGTTCCTAGACTGGATTCTCATCTTTTATATGAATCATTAACTTTCTTCAGAAGGAAAGGCATGGCTGAATCACAGAACAGCATGGTACAAGCCACAATGGAAGGTTGTGCAACACAAACATTTCTTGCACTGTTATAGTGCAACAGCTCAGAAGGGTAAGAATTTTTTTGACTACTGTTTGCCATCATACCAACTTTGTTTACTGTAAGTAAAAGTGTAGCACCATGGCACACCTGTGAATTACTTTGAAGCCTTCTAATTACACTCCCTTTTTTTCTTCTCTGAAGATGCTGCCTCTGAAAAAAAGAAGAGAATGACAACATTCCAAAGTAGCTGGAAGGTTACCTTTGACAGGGAAAGTAGGCGTGGTCCAGGCTATGCATTTTGCAAGACTTGTGCTACTAATATTGATGTTGGACATGGAGGGAGGAATGATTTTCAGCAGCATATGGACACTGAGAAGCACAAGGTGAGCACCAAGCATTTGACTGGGAGGAAGGTGACAGAAATGTTTGCCACTCAGCAAACCAATGCTAAAGTTCTGGAGGCTGAAGTAGCCTTTATGGGCCTACTTGCTGAAAACAACTTGCCATTTACGACTGGGGATAATTTCCTGAAGTACATGAAGAGGTACTGCATGGATCCAGAGATGGTACAAAAAATGCCTGCATTTTGAGAGATGTATTGAGACCTAAGTATCAGCAGAATGTTGCACAAGCTTGTTAGAAAGTGCCATACTGTTTGTACCTCGACCAAAGTACAGATATGGGGGATGACAAGTTGCTGGTGATTTTACTTGGTTTTTTAGACCATGTCACTGCTAAAAATGTTGTAAGATTCCTTGATATGCCTGCTTGTATCAGTGGAACTGGCCAAGCCATTTATGACTGTGTAATGGAGACTCTGAGCAAGTTTGACATTCCTGTGACCAACATGGTGGCTTATTCATCAGACAATGCTGCATCCATGATTGGCAAGCGGAACTTGGTGCTATTCAAATTAAAAGAGGTTAATCCACATATTTTCAATATGGGCTGTTTGTATCACATTGCAGATTTATGTATCAAATCTGGTGTAAAGGCAATGGCTGTACCTGTAGAGGAATTGATATCTGACATTTATTGGCACTTTTCCAGCAGTGCACAGCGTCAGCAGAAGCTGAAGGAATTTGCACTGTTTGTGGATATTGAACCTCTCAAAATTATCAGGTATGCCCCCACTCGATGGCTGAGTTTGGCAAAAGTCATAAAAAGAATGCTTGCCTTGTGGCCCATCCTGAGATCATACTTCTTGTCATATGAACCATGGTCTGTCAAAGTGGATCTCACTGCAGAGCCATGACATCAAGCTGGCATTCTTCTTCCTGCAGTATGCTATTGAACCACTGCATAACTTCAATATGCTAGTGCAAAGCAGGGAAAGCAAATTGCTCACATTGCATAATGAGATCCACAAAGTACTGCAGGCATATGCCAGTAGGGTACTGAAACCACCAATTGCAAGGCAGTTTTTGGGCAATATAAGTAGTATTGATGCAATTCTTGAAGTGCAGGACAACATCTTAGAAGACGATGAAATTCGTACTGGTCCTGATGCCAAAACACATTTGGACAAAAATTTGGATGATATCAGGGGTACTACAGTGGAGCAGAAACTATTCAAGAGAGCCAAACAATTTTACTCTGCAGTGCTATTAAAAATGAAAAAGCATCCCCTGCAAAAGATCCCCTGCTGCAGAACATGGTCAGTTTATTGGCTCCAGCTATGAAACTGCAGCTTGTTTCAACGGCGATAGCAGATATTGGCACTCGTCTCGGTTTTTGTAGCTCACGAGTAAAGAGATGCAAACTGATAGATGAGTTTTCAGTATATCAGATGACTGACTGGTCATATGGATGTGGCACATCTAAGTACTCGTCGGTGGTGCTTGGGAGCCCTCCAGTACAGGACCTCCCAACTTTTCAAAAGTTAATGAGAAGTGTTCTCTGTTTGCCACACTCAATCAGTGAAGGAGAACGCGCATTCAGCATGGTTCGCAAAGTAAAAACTGAGCTCAGTCACTTGGCCCAGAAATATTAAACTCTTTATTAGCAATAAAGATGAATGAGGACAATGACTGTCACTGTGTAAAGCATCCTAAGGTCATGCTGGAAGCAGCAAGAAAAGCAACAGCGGCTTATAACAAAGAACATTCCTCCACGGCATCAGCTGCAGAAATGTACGCTGCCTGCCAAGGTGCTGAAGTTGAATCAGTAGTCTGACTGTACATTCCTTATTCGATGTATTGCTTCCATTCCATATAAGCACCATTTTGTAAGGGTATTTGTGTGGGGGCTGAACATGTCTGACTTTAATTTTTATAGTTTTCATGAAAAATATGAATAATCCTCTATTTTGACGTGTCACTTTATATAATTCTCTAATAAAAAATGCTTAAAATGATGTCCTGTCTTTGTGCAATTGAATGAATGGTGGGCGTGTCCATTAATGCTGAATATCTTATGTTAATGAGGTGTCCCTGAATGTCCCTGATTTTAAGGTCCTATGTCCCTGATTCTCTGATCTGGAGGTTGAGAGGTATGATCCATTCCCATTTCTGATGATGTCCCAGATGTCTCCAAAGTTGAACATTCTTTGAAGACCGTCCCCATTGCTAGATCCAATTTTGACTTTTATATTACACGGTCAGGTCGTATTTCCAGACCTAGTGCAAAATACACAGCAAGTTGGACATAATTGTTTTATATGTGTCTAATTTTGTGTGACTGCATTCCAGTTAATTAGTTCTGTATAAATTCATGTCAAAAGATAATTTCTGTAAATTGCATGTCATTGAATACTGTTATTTAGTATATGGATCATTTCTCAAAATGTGAGGATGTAAATCAGAATGTGTGTGTGTACCTTTAAGAAGCATTTCCAGATGTAGCACATGCATATAAATACCGAGCACATGCAGGCAGCAGTGCCATTTTGAGAGAACAGCCAGAGTGTTAACATGTATGAGTGTGCTAGTCAGTCTGTTTATAAGTTTATTTAAGTTTAAGTTACTAAGCCTCATTTCCGATATGCTTGTGTGTAATAAAGCTGCTTGAATTGAGCCCACAAATGTTCATCTGTTTTACCCTGAACAGACGAGCGACAACAATGACTAGCATTACTTCATGATTTACTCAATTACACAGACGCACACAAACACACATGCACGTGCACACTTGTGGTATGCATTTGCTAACACTGACCCAAACAGATATCATCAGAATGCCCCTACATGAAGATCATCCAGAAACATTTTGATAATGCCCATCACCATATCTCACTTGATTTAATGAATCAGAACAGTCACAAATTGACCACTGAATAAACACTTTTGACACAGTGGCTGTTGCTAATGGCACATGTAGGAAATAGAGTATGGAGGAACAAATTCTAGTATACATATTTCCACAGTTCATGCTGCTACTCACCTATCTAGATGTCATACAACTTTTTCACCCTTGAGCTGCTAAAATGTTCTCTATTGACAGCATCACTGTAACAAGCTTTTAATTGACTGGATGAGTCAGCGATTGACTAGTGCTTGCTATGTTTCCTAAACCTGTAGTTAGTAATATGCAGTGGGTGTGGGGAGTAGAAACTTTAAACAACACCACCAATTATATATTTTTAACTTCAAAAGTGTAATAATTGCAAGCCAGCAAAAAATGTTCACCAGTTAATGCCTTCAGATATTATGCAGTCAAAATAACTGTCAGTAGATGTTTAACAGCTGTATATTTCATGAAGCAGTATAAATCTTGTATCTTCTCATGGCATCACATGCAATGTCAGTAAGACGTAGTCTGCCAAAACACTCCCACCAGCATTGGCACCATTTGCTACTACTAGTCTATCAGTAATTATCATATTATGTACATGTTTTCCATGTGCGCTCTCATTTCATTTCCAGACACAGCCTATGGAGAGGGAGAATTCACCTCTACTAAGACATCTGGAAGCTGTACCCTGACAACCAGCATGTGTGGATTTGTATGTTTTTGATAAAGAAGCATTGTAGACTACCTCACTGTCAGGCAATACATCATGCATGTTTATCGTATGTGGGCACATTTCAAACAACTTACTTATGTGATATTGCTGCATAGAACAGGTTCCAAATACCCTATACTAAAGCCATGTCAGGAACCAAGGCTTGAACTCCATCAGTTTCAGCAGCATAAACTGTGACTTTTGTCATCCACATCTGACAGCATCCACTCAGTCACCACCTTCCTTCACACAGGAAGATAATACACTGGTTCATGTCCCATAAATAGCAGGAGTTCTGCTAAAAGTCACACCTTTGCAAAATGGGCTTGTTTAAAAGCTGCACCTGTGAGTAGTCACAAAATGAGATCATCACTGTTGCTGTGCAGTAGCCTGTGGACATTGTATTTGGCACTGTCCTTCAAATATCAGGAGCTCTGCCACAAGACACACCTCTGTAAACTGGCCTTGTGAAAAAGCTGCACCTGTGAACAATAGCCAAATGAGATTATTGTCACTGTGCAGTAACCCATGAATATGGGCATTGGTCTATGTCCCTTAAATAGCAGGAACTTTGCCACAAGTCACACCTCTGTGAGCTGGCCTTATGAAAAAGCTGCATCTGAGACCAATGGTTAACTGAAATTATTATCACTGTGCAATAGCCCATGGACATTACATTGGTACCTATCCTGTAGAGTTCCAAGTCACACCAAACTTGCCTTGTGCAGAAGCTACACCTGTGAGCATAGCAGATTGAGATTATTGCCGCTGTGCAAGGTAAACAAGTTTAGCATGAAGAGTCTTGCTGTATATTAGCTTCAAGTAGTCATATGCATCCCTTCTCTGTGTTGGAAAGTCAGCTACTCAGATATATAATTTCTCTGTGCAGGAAAGTACTTTCTGGCTTTCACCAAAGGAGTTGTCCTTACACTTTAAGGACCACTTACATAACTGGTCACTGTCCTTTCACTTGACAGTTAGATTACACTGTGTAAATCAATTAATTTGTAACCCTAGCTTCTTGGTATCTGTATTCAGTAAATGAAAGAAAACCTTTTTGACTTTGTGCCTCCATGGTAACTGCTGAGCACAAGCTATAAGCTGATTGCTTTCTGTAATAAAGGGCCTGAGGCTGGGAAGCCTAATATGCTCACCCAGTTAGCACACCTCTTTACTCCATCATTATAGTACTCCTGTACTCCTATCACCCTTCACACCTAATCCCTATACTTCCCCAAACAACTTTACTACAATCATACAATATCATACAATAATTCCTGTTTATATTCACCCATGCCTGACTTTTATCTAACATTTGCCATAACAGCATTTCCCCTCCCAGACTGCTTTGCATTATATCCACTCTTAATGAGACCCCTTCTCAACAGAACTTCTAAGACATTCATTAGCAAAACTCGCTCTTCCATCCATCCTCTTGATCACCTCTCATAAACTACAATCAGATTAATATGTATCTTTGATATCGTCATCTATAAGATCTGTCAGCCTTCCCTTCATTTCACTATACTACTTATACCCCTCTAGCCTCAAGATTTCTATATCCGTACACCATTAAATCAGTAATTTTTGCTTTACTACCCTTCCTTACCCATAGCTATTCTATACTGTTAACAGACCCCCCCCCTAATACATTCATCCTCATTCATAGCAATAGTCCTCACTCCTATACTCTTAAATGTCCACACTTATCAAAATCATCTATAATCCTTTGGAATGAATGTAATCTATTATTCAAAGTTTCAGCTTTTACTTTCCCTAAATACATCCCCCCTACTTCCTATCTTAACTAGATCCTCTTCCTATATCACTCAAACTCTGTTTCTTACATTTCAGAAACAAAGCGTCTCTCCTACAATTTCTATTACTTGTACTTGTTCTCCTAATTGCACAGTTAACATTCTACCAACATCCATGACAATTACAAATCCAGAAAAACTCACACTGCATTCTCCAAACAAAGTACCTCATATACCCTACTGTCCAAGTACAATTATCCAAAGCAACAGCCATTTAGTCACAAATTTGGTATTAAACATAAAAATCATTCATAAATTCCGCTAGCTGTCCCATCACACCTGTATAGCCATAAAACTTTGTGGTGACACCCCCCCCAAACCCAGGCCCAAGGCAGCATATTCAAGCATATCCCCATCATCTCCTTTATCACTACCTCACTCACAGTCCTATGCTGGCCTTCATGTATAAAATGCCAGCTTACAAAGTACTATAACAAACTCTCTGAAGTGCATGCACAGATAGGACTACACATTTCAGACATATTAGTTGCCACAGAAACCTGGTTCTGCCAAGAAAAAGAATGAAGAAATTGCCCCACCAGGCTATAATACTATCACACAGCTAGCAACAAAGCAGTCAGTCTCAATATTTTCTACTACATTCTACAAACTTTCTCTAAGTCTGGAATTTTTCTAAACATGCTAAAACTAAACACTCCTCAAGAATGTCTTATGAAACCATAATATTGGGTGATGTTAATATAGACTGGCAAACCATACAAACTGGTATATTTAAATGGGGGGGGGCTGTGCCACCCACATGGAGATGCAAGAGGTCGGTCCTCCTGATTTTTATTTGTATGCGCAATGTTATGTCTCCAAGCATGCTTTTGTTTTATCTTTTTATGCTTTATCTAATGAAGTTTCAGTTATCTTCAGTATCTCTCTCTCTCTCTCTCTCCCCCGCCTCTCTCTCTCTCTCTATTATCTATATGTAAATATATCTATCCATCTATATATGCACATATATACAAAATATATATATATATATATATATATATATATATATATATATATATATATATAATAAAAAACATCAAAACTGCGAAATGCAGGGATCGCTAACTTCAACAACAAAAGAGTGACAAAAACAACATCAACACATCACTACAGATGTGCCAAGAAATAACCTTGGTATTTACAATTAAAGAAATATTAAATAACAAGTTAAAACGTAATTTATTGCAGGAATCACCCCTTGGTAATTTTATTTTCTAATTCTAAAATAGTACAATACCATGGAAAGGGCACATTCACAATAACATTCAACCATGTAACTAGCTCCCATATATATATATATATATATATATATATATGTGTGTGTGTGTGTGTGTGTGTGTGTGTATATATATATGTGTGTGTGTGTGTGTGTGTGTGTGTGTGTGTATGTATATATATATATATATATATATATATATATATATATATATATATATATTATATCTTCTTCTTCAGGCTGCTCCCGTTAGGGTTCGCCACAACAGATCAACTGTTTCCATTTCTTCCTGTCCTCTGCATCTTGCTCTGTCACACCAACCACCTGCATGTCCTCTCTCACCACATTCATAAACCTTATCTTAGGCCTTCCTCTTTTCCTGTTACCTGGCATCTTCATCCTTAGCATCTTTTTCCCAATATACTCTGCATCCCTCCTCAGCACATGTCCAAACCAATGTAATCTTGCCTCTCTGGCTTTGTCTCCAAACCTTCCAACCTGGGCTGACCCTCTAATATACTTATTCCTAATCCTGTCCATCCTCGTCACATCTAGTGCAAATCTTAATATCTTCAACTCTGCCACGTCAAGCTCTGACTCCTGCCTTTTTGTCAATGCCACTGTCTTCAACCCATATAACATAGCTGGTCTCACTACCCTCTTGTAGATCTTCCCTTTCACTCTTACTGGTACTCGTCTGTCACAAATCATTCCTGACACTCTTCTCCACCCACTCCATCCTGCCTGTACTCTCTTCTTCACCTCTCTTCTACACTCACCATTACTCTGAACTGTTGATCCCAAGTATTTAAACTCATCCACCTTCGCCACCTCTACTCCCTGCATCCTTATTATTCCTCTATCCTCCCTCTCATTCACACACATATATTCTGTCTTAGTCCTGCTGACCTTCATTCCTCTTCTCTCTAGAGCATATCTCCACCTCTCCAGGGTCTCCTCCACCTGTTCCCTACTCTCACTACAGATCACAATGTCATCTGCAAACATCATAGTCCACGGGGACTCCTGTCTGATCTTGTCTGTCAACCTGTCCATCACCATTGCAAATAAGAAAGGGCTCAGAGCTGATCCTTGATGTAATCCCACCTCCAGCTTAAACACATCCGTCACTCTCACCGCTGTCACACTACCCTCGTACATATCCTGTACCACTCTTACATACTTCTCTGACACTCCCGACTTCCTCATACAATACCACAACTCCTCTCTAGGCACCCTGTCGTATGCTTTCTCTAAATCCACAAAGACACAATGCAACTCCTTCTGACCTTCTCTGTACTTCTCCACCAACACCCTCAGAGCAAACATTGCATCTGTAGTGCTCTTTCCTGGCATGAAACCATACCGCTGATCACTAATCATCAGGTCCCTTCTTAACCTAGCTTCCACTACTCTTTCGCATAACTTCATGCTGTGAGTGATCACTTTAATCCCTCTGTAGTTACTGCAGCTCTGCACATCACCCTTATTCTTAAAAATCGGTACCAAAACACTTTTTCTCCATTCCTCAGGCATCCTCTCACTTTCCAAGATTTCATTAAATAATCTAGTTAAAAACTCAACTGCCATTTTACCTAAACACCTCCATGCTTCCACAGGTATGTCATCTGGACCAACAGCCTTTCCGTTCTTCATCCTCTTCATAGCTATCCTTACTTCCTCCTTGCTAATCCACTGCACTTCATGATTCACTATCCCTACATCATCCAACCTTCTCTCCCTCTCATTCTCTTCATTCATCAGCCCCTCAAAGTACTCTTTCCATGTGCTCAACACACTCTCCTCACCTGTGAGTACGTTTCCCTCATTATCCTTTATCACCCTTACCTGCTGCAGATCTTTACTACCTTTTATACAACTTTTCATACACCTTATCCTTAGCCTTCGCCACCTCTCTCTTTGCCATGCACCTCATCTCCTTATACTCTTGTCTACTTTCTTCATCTCTCTGACAGTCCCTCTTCTTCTTCGCAAACCTCTTTCTCTGTATGCTCTCCTGTACTTCTTCATTCCACCACCAGGTCTCCTTGTCCTCCTTCCTCTTTCCAGATGTCACACCAAGCACCTTTCTAGCCATCTCTCTTACTAGATCTGCTGTAGTTACCCAGCTATTTGGTAACTCTTCACTGCCACCCAGTGCCTGTCTTAACTCTTCCGTGAACATCACCTCACCATTACCCTTTTTCAATTTCCACCATTTGATCCTTGGTGCTGCCCTCACACTCATCCTCCTCTTCTTGATCACCAATGTCATCCTACAAACCACAATCCTATGCTGCCTAACTACACTTTCCCCTGCCACCACTTTACAGTCTCCAATCTCCTTCAGACTGGCCCTTCTACATAAGATATAATCCACCTGTGTGCATCTTCCTCCACTCTTGTATGTCACTCTATGCTCCTCCCTCTTGTTAAAATATGTATTCATCACAGCCATGTCCATCCTTTTCACAAAATCCACTACCATCTGACCTTCTGCATTCCTTTGCTAAACACCATACCTACTCATCACTTCCTCATCCCCTCTGTTCCCTTCACCAACATGCCCATCGAAATCTGCTCCAATCACCAGTATCTCACCCTTGGGTACAGTCATCACCACTTCATCCAACTCACTCCAACATTTTTCTTTCTCATCCATCGCACACCCAACTTGTGGAGCATATGCACTAACAACATTCATCATTATACCATCAATTTCCATCTTCATAAGCATCACTCTATCCGACACTCTTTTCACCTCCGAAACACTCTTAGCATACTGTCCCTTCAGGATAATGCCTACACCATTTCTCATCCCATCCACACCATGATAAAACAATTTGAAATCACCTCTGATACACCTAGCCTTGCTCGCCTTCCATCTGGTCTCTTGCACACACAATATACCAACCTTCCTTCGGTCCATCATATCAGCTAGCTCTCTCCCTATACCAGTCATACTGCCAACATTCAAAGTTCCGACCCTCACTATCACAGTCCTAGCCTTTACCTGCATGCCTTCCCCCTCTTCTCCTCCTTCAGCCAACAGTAGCCCAATTTCCGCCAGCACCCTGTTGGCAAACAGTCTGATGAAGCAGTGAGAGCACACCGTGAAAGCGCTTACTCTCTTTTGTGTGCATTAAAGGTTATTGTTTTACCTTCAGCTGTGTTAGCTTCAGTACTTTTTTTGTTTTTCTTAGTAATATCTGTACTATTGTCTGCATGTGCGATTTGGCAAAATTTTATGCCGGATGCCCTTCCTGACACAACCCTCCCCATTTATCCAGGCTTGGGACTGGCACAAAGAAATGCACTGGCTTGTGCATCCCCAGTGGCTGAGTTATATATATATGTGTGTGTGTGTGTAGTGTATGTATATATATATATATATATATATATATATACATACATATATATATTTGTGTGTGTGTATATATATATATACACACACACACACACACACACACATATATATATATGTATGTATATTGCATCCTACACTTCACTTTGTATTAGTGCAGTCTTTTTGAACATTCATATTTCAACACCAAAAGACATTAGCAGATAATCTTTCTGTATGTAGCTCAGTGTATCTATGGGTGTACAGATTTAAGGTAGGTGTTAATGCAGGCCACGTTGGGCAGTGACAGTGCAGGGTATCCCAAATACTATGATGATTGCAGCATAAATGGCACCAAATATAAGGCATCTATGTGCAGACATATGCAATACACAGCACGCAAAAAATGTGTGCAATTACATGTTATATATAGCCCTGATGTGTGTAATAGCCACGCTGTATTATGCATAAGTAAAGGACATACAAAAGAGAAGGACTACACTATGACCAAAAACATGACTCATATGATCTGTATAATGTTTAGCAGCAATAATGTTTTATACAGGATGATTGTCAAACATACACACAGAGGTACCGAAAAGCTCAGACATGAAGACCCAGTGACATTCACAAGCAAAAAGGCACACACACAGAGAGACACACACACACACACACACACACACACACACACACACACACATATACACACAGATACATAGATCCATAGACACACATGCACAAATATAAACATGCGCACTCACCACTTATATACAGACTTGCCTCTATTTTATATGTTCAACATGCTTTACATGTTAGTCTGAAACTTGTGTATGCATTAACATTCTCAAAAAGTAAGATGTTGTACAATTTGAAATACACTCTTTGAAAGATCTTAGCTTAGCTGCTCATAGTAATGGTGCTTCAAACATCTTCCAATGAAATGAATTAAAAAGTGTCTTATTACAGACAAACAAATTGACAATATAGCATAATCTGCAATAATTCCTCACGAGTGTCACCAAATGTAGTCAACAAGCATGTTAATCCTCATATGTTTGTACTGTTATGCTCATCTTTTTAGGATAACACTGATGGGGCAGCTCCTATCTGAGGGCTGCATTCAATGCAGTATGTATTTTGTCAGCAGTAAATGGCTGCTGTAGTGGCCGTGTTGTCTGTTTTTGACTCTTGCACCTTCCCCCTGTTCTCTGTAGTGTTACTTCTTTTCTCACATCCCTCCTACAGCACTACAGTTATGCAAAGTATATGCGCCTTTGTACAGTATATTCTAATACACATTTTATCATATATTTGTGTCATTTACCATGCAGTACTTGTTTAGATGGCACATTTCATGTTCTTGTTACTGCATTCATATATCTTTTTATTACTCTGCTTCTTATGCACTGGTGTACCATAGTTATTTCACTAAGCATGTCCACAATCCCGCTAGGCCATCTGTTCACTTTATGACTTAGTATAACATTTATGGCTGCAGTTGCTATGGTGTGCTTCTGAACTGTACAAATATGCAGGAAAAGTAGGATTTCCTATGGCACTCAGTGTGCTTATGCATTTCTAATTCAAGATTTAGGAAAATAATATGGAAATGAGTTTATTTGAACAACTTAATTATTGTTCGATTCATGAATAATCATATAGAGTCCATTTCATAATAAACATAGACAATTCAATTTGGAACAAGATGTAGCCAGTGATAATTCTAACAATTTTAAAGTTTTTCCTTCTTGTATTAGAAAAAGAAAATGGCTATATTCGAACTGCTGTTCATTCCTTATTACTGACACCATAATCTTTAAAATCTGGTAGCAATGTAGCTAGCAGTTTCTGTTCTTGCTATAATTCCTCTCAAACAAGGGCATTTTCATCTCAATTCCATCTTAAGTACCCTGGATGACATTCAGACTGTGCATCAGCTGTTCAGGCCGGGAAGACATTAATCAACCTTAGTAGCACCAACTCTGCAGTATCTGACATAACATGTAATCGAATCTTCAAGATACTATTGAACATTATTTACTGCCATATTTATTGTTTCACTGCAAAACCAGTTTGTTCCTACCTGTTAAAAGAAAAGCTATTATTACAGTGATCTATAAATCTGACTTGTAGAATATGTACTGCAGTTACCAGCCAGATGACTTAATTTCATTGGCTAAAAAAAACGTTAAGTGCTGAGAAGAACTACTAATTTCTTACCAAATGTATATTTTCAACAGCTAAGTAATATTTTTTAAGAAATTATTCAATTCCCGAGTCAGACCACTTGGAGGTGTAGCAATTATAGATTTCTTTAAATCCTTCATAATATCCCTAATGTTGTTATTGATAATCTCCCTGCTTAACAAATACCTGAGCAAAGTTATAACATAAAGAGCAACTGCCTGCCCAGCAAACAAGTGCATATATACTGAACTAACTGATTTTTCAAAAAAAAGTATGTACTAAGGCTATCTTTGATCCTCAGTCATTTGATTTGGTTTGAATTTTTAACCAGAAAAATTATATAATAAGCAGGTCAATCATTTAAAGCGGAGAGTGACTTCTGTGCAGAGTCTGCATGTCCTCCCTGTAGTCGTGGGTTTCCTCCTAGTGCTCCGGTTTCCTCCCACATATCAAAGACATGCTGTAAGTGGATTGGACACTCTAAATTGGCCCTAGGCATGAGTGCGTGCATGTGTGTGCCTTCTGTGGAAGGTTGGGCACTGGGCTGCCAACTCGACCCTGTAAAAAACTCCACTGCCAATCATGAGCAGACAGGTAATTCGCTGTGGCAACTCCTAACCAGGAAAAGCCGAAAGAAGAAGTTAAACTAGCAAAGACTGAAGCAGTTTTATTTTATAAACATATTTAAATAATGTAATATGCAGTTCTTTACTCATAATAAAAAAATCAGAAAAATGCATCTGTTAAGAAATAATGTATTATATGCATGCTGTACAGATGAATACTCTTTACTTACTTCTGAAAATGATTCTGGTATCTATATAGATTCAAGCTTAACTATGGATAGTTAAGTGTATAACATTTCTTATAAAGCTAATAAGGCTCTCTATTGGAATGTTGGCACTGAAAATCCAAAAGAAAAAGACCAAAAACATGGAAGAAGAGCAAATTTGAAAATCACTTTTTTCCTTAAAGCTTCTTTTTGCACCCCCACAACCCCTGAATATATATATATATATATATATATATATATATATATATATATATATATATATATATATATATATATATATATATATATATATATATATATATATATATATATATATATATATATATATATATATATATATATATATATATATATACACACACACACACACACACACACACACACACACACACACACACACATATATATATATATATATATATATATATATATATATATATATATATATATATATACCAACTCCAAGATCACCATACCTTGGAGTATTCTGAGAATTGGCATCTCTGACTTCGCATATGTAAGTCCAATCTTTCAGCCATGCATTCTCCATATTGCAAGACTCGCTCTAGCAGGTCCTGACATTTCAAATGGTTACCAACTGGGACACTTCTCTTATGTACATTTAGAACACTAACATTCAAAAAACAAGACATTACTTTACAAAATAGTTTGAGTTAATTACCTTAGCATCTCAGTACAAATCTTAATTTTTTTTTTGTCTTTTCAGCTTTTCCCAGTTAGGGGTTGCACAGCAGAACTCCAGTCCGCTAATGATTGGCAGTAGATTTTTATGGTGCCAAGTTGCCAGTCTGATGCCCAACCTTCAGCAAAGGCACACCCATTCACATATGTCTTTCGAACACCACTCAACTGCAGGGAGGACATGAAGACTCCACACAGAAGGCAGTCCAGCCAAGAATCAAACAGGAGAACCTTTTGCTGTGAGGCAACAACACTACAGCTGCACCACCATGGCTGCTCTCTGTACAAATCTTAATACAATAATAAAAATCAATCCAATACAAAGCTTTTTTACAAAGAAAACAGCAGCCTATATGACCAACTTTGATACGTTTACAAAACACAAGATAAGATTTGGGGAATAATGCACTGTTTGAGGTCCTAATATTCTGAAAAGGCAGAAATTTGTAGTAAAATTCAGAAAGGACAGAACAGCCGGAGGCAGATGCTGACCAATGAAGGCACACAGTTAAGTACAGAAGGTAAATGTCATAGGAAGTGCAATAATTCATGGATAAATCTGGGGATACTTTCTGGAGATGCTGAAGAAGCATGAGAATAGCCATTCATGACCTAGTGTACAACCAGAAAAAACAGCCATACAATGCTGCCAGCGAGGAGCAAAAATATAAAATATGATTAGCACTACATTCTTAACAACAGACAGTGAGGCACATAGCAGTAGTGGCAGCCAGACACGGGGCATGTTACAAAGCAACACAATAGTGCCTTCAAATGAGAAGAAGCTGCTAGTATTCAAGTGTTGTGGATGTGCAACAATGCTGTAAGGCAGCTGGTGTGCTTTTGTACTGATTGATACACATGTGCCAGCTGATCATCTGGAAATGAAGCCTCATGATAAATCCATATGGAGACTTACATTAACAGAACAGAGTGCATCTTGGTTATGTAAACATCCCAGGGACAAGAAACATGGCAACCATATCCCAGTCATCAACCGGCCTCAAACTGAAGTTGTTTATCAAAATACTATCCCCATACTAATCATCCATATACACCTAAAAAGCAAATTTCCTTCTATTCTAGCAATACTAGAAGTATCCTTAACAAACTAAGCCAATGTTATGCATGGGTATCTCTTTATACCTCAGATATTATCTCTATAACTGAAACATGGCTTAAATCCCAAAACTCTGATAAAGATATTCTTCCCCCAGGCTACAACATACTTCGCCATGACCACTTAAAGAAAAAAGGTGGAGGTGTTGCCATAATTTACTCCAACTACCTCACTCTCTCCCACCCTAAAAAAACAATCCCCTCCTTTTTACCTCATGAAATACTGGTGGCTAACCTCAAACCTAACATCTATACCACTATAACAGTGGTAGCCATATATATTCCACCAGGGGACAACATTCCCCTGTTGGAAAATATACTGTCTTATCTCTCCCAAACCTTCCCTAACAAAACTATCCTTCTTGTTGACATTAACATTAATTGGCAAAACCTTAATAATCCAAACTCGCCACTTCACATAAATCTCCACGGATTTTCACAACTAATTTCCAAACCTACCCACACTAACTACTTTCATTCTTTAAGTTCCTTAATTGATTGGATACATGTTTCCAACCCAGCAAATATCACAATCCAGAAACTCTACCTGACTCCCTGAGTGATCACTCACCCATTAAAGTACTTTGATATACCACCCATCTCTCTAAACCACACCAGCTAATCACTTGACGTCAACTCTTCAACTTCAACCCTGATACATTTAGAACCTTTCTTTCTAGAGTTAACTGGAATTTCCTTACACAGCTCCCGCTAGACGATTCAGTAAATGCCTTTAACTCAACCTTCCTTAAAATATTAAATTCTCTAGCTCTCTACAGAAAAGTTCAGATAAAAGCAAACATGTCTCCCTGGCTATCTAAATTCACCCGTATCTATATGAAAACCAGAGACAGAGCATGGAAAATATGGATACAAACCTAGCTACCAGCTGACTTGCAAAAGTATAAAGAACTTAAAAATCAGACAAAAAAACTAATCAACAAAGACAAAAAAGATTTCTATTATAATCCCCCCAAAACACTAATATCTGACCCCAAAAAAATTCTGGAATGCCATAAACCATATACTACATCCAGGCAACCTGACTTCACCTAATCCATGTCCCGACAAGTCACCTGATGAAACTGCCAATACTTTCAACACCTATTTTATTGAATCATTTTCCAAACTTTTTAATCCCAATCTCTCAAACAATAATATTTCTAAGCACCCTTCACCCCTCTCAACCACTGTCCCAATCAACTCCTTCTCTCTCAAATCCATTTCCACTAACTATATCAAAATTCTACTCTCAAAGCTCAAACCTTGTTCTGTTTCTGGAGATAACATACCTTCCTATTTTCTCCAGATTGCTGCACGCTCCCTTGCTATACCAGTATCTATACTAATAAATCGCTCCATCTCTGAGTTCAAATTGCCATCTGGAAACAGTTCTACACTCTTCCTTTTCATAAAGGAGGTAACTACACTGAAATCTCTAATTTCAGACCTATCTCTATCCTCTCCCCTCTCTCTAGAGTCCTTGAGAAATGAATGCACAAACAAGTTATGTATTATCTCACACAGGAAAATCTGCTCACTCCAACACAGCACAGCTTCCATCCCAAACATAATATGACCACAGCTCTACTATCCTTTCTTAACACCATAAGCCTTGCCAAAGACAACCATAAACTCATATCTTGCCTATTCCTTGATCTGTCAAAGGCTTTTGACTCTGTCTCACACTCTCTACTGTTTAAACTTGCTGACCTAAACTTCTCCCATGATGCAGTAACTTGGTTCACTAGCTATCTCTCAGATAGGCAGCAGTCAGTGAGATGGGACTCTGCACTTTCTACATCTACTTTCTACTGTAAAAACAGGTGTCCCCCAAGGATCCATTCTTGGACCTTTACTTTTTAACATCTTTACCAACTCACTTCACTCTTCCTGTCCCCAATCTAACATTGTCCAATATGCAGATGACTCTATACCCATCACTATCTCTAATTCCCCCTCAGAACTTCTAATAAATACCCAGACATCTTTCAGCTCGGTAGAGATGTGGCTCACTAATAATCAGCTTATCCTTAATCCTAAGAAAACAAAACTGCTACAAATCTACATACCAAATTAAACTATCCTTCTCCATTAGGTCCATCAACAACACTCCTATAGAAGTTGAAACTAGCACAAAACTGCTTGGTATTACCATTGATGACCAACTAAAATTTGATGGTCACATTAACAACTGTATCAAAAAAATCCATCAAAAGCTAGGACTCCTGTATAGGAAAAATAAAATGCCACTTAGGAGGAATGTAAAGCTACTGCACAGGCAATACATCAGTGACATTGTGGTCAATGAATTCCATAATAATGTGATGAGATGTGGCCATAGGGCTGCCACACATGCAAGTGAGAGCAAACTAGCTGTTGCATTCTCATGAACACCTATATTTTTGACTGGCATGGATGTTGTAGATACGCTTATTCTCTAGTAGTGAATCATGTTGTAATGTCATGATGTGTCTGATCAGTTCATAGCCATGCATGATTCACAAACACACAGCCACACACACACACACACACACACACACACACACACACACGTATATAAACACACACACACACACACACACACACACACACACACACACACACACACACACACACACACACACACACACACACACCATGTTGTGATAGCAAAGCCCATATTGGAGATAAAACAGTACAGTGTTAGATGGCTGCCAGCCTGAGGTACTACCAGTGCTACTGCTGATAAGCCTAAGTATGATGTAGATGTGCCAGATCATGGTAAAATTCTACAGAGATATAACACTTGTATTTTCAGCATTGCTGTAAATTTTATTGCTATGGCCCAGTTTTTCAATGCTGGAGTGCTAGGACCACTTTCAGGTCTTGAATATTGCATGGTAACTCAGTTGTACACTGAGCATTTGTACACAAGGTATACCTGTCATGTTGTAGATTTCTGCATCACATCAGAAATATGTCATACACATGGAAGCAGTGGGTCAGTTGCAAACATTGTGGAAAAAACACTACTAAACATGTCACTTCATATGTCACTGCTGAAATATTAACATAAAGCTGTTGTGGCCATTGTGTCTGTCACATGAACAATGACAAAGAAATCATCACCATGGTATGCACCCATGTCTGTCACATGAACACTGCCACATAAATTACCACCACAGGATGCATTTATGTCTGTTAGAAGAATACTGTCACAGAAATCACCACCATGAGATACACCCATGCCTGTTACATGATCACTGCCACAGAAATCACCACCATGGGATGCACTCACGCTTATTGCATGAACACTGCTGCAGAAATTAATACCATAGGTTGCAAATTCCCATGTCACCACACAGGACAAATGTCACTGTACTGGTGCGCTATCAGATACTACTGCCGCTCTGCAGGATTAATGGTCCATGGCTTTCTGTTATAATGAGCACAGTTTTATTGTTTTTATTTATTTATTTCTTTTATTTTGTCATGTTTTAGGCTTAATACTGGCCACGGTATGCATATAACATGCACATCTGAGAACATTTGCTCACTGCAATCTTAATTACTGTCTGCTAATCATGTGCATCAAGTTGCCATAAAACAAATGCTAGTGAGGCAGTATTGTTCTCTGTACCCTTGTACTGTCATACACAGGGGCCCAAAGCTGTCTTCTCAATATATTACATAGGAATGGCAGAACCCAAAATCTGTACAATTCTAATGTAGTTCTTTGTGCATTTTCACCAACTTTTTTATATACTGTGTTCCTATTTATACTTGGATGGCCACACAGGAATGCAAACATTTAATGTATCAGTGAAATGTGTTATTGGCTTCACACAGTGTGGTAACAAATGTGCATCTACTTCAGTGCATAACATAGAGGATCCATGCCCTCTGTACCTCGGGGGACCGGGGCAACAGAGAGTCTGGTAAGCAGCACTATAACGTGTGCAAATATAAATGTGCAGAGCAAATGCTATAAACTGCAACTTCTCTATGCCTCCTTCACTTATTTCAACCTGTGTTTTCTTTCCATCTCTGGAATGTGACTGAAAACACTCGAAAATATTTATTCAATGGATATAATCATTTGATGATGGATAGAACATGTAAAGGTGCACGTGATGAAGCCCTGTAGTTATGGACCAGCTACTGAATACTAAATCAATGGGTTCTCTACTAATTTTGCTAAACCTTAAACCAGGTAAAAGAATCATACATGTAGATGCATGTATCTCTTCTGATTAGTCAAAGGTCACTGATGAATAAACTCTCAGTGCTTGTGAATAATATTAACAGTGAGGTCTTAGAAATTCTCACAGTGTTTGACAAGATTGTATGTCTCCCTAGTTTGCTTCATCTTGACAAGTGAATTAAAATGATATTTTTGGTGATTAATACTGAAAATGCCAGTGGTGGTAACTGAGTTAATAAAAATCACAGGGAGCTGATGGTGGTAAAAAGATGGAAATGTCTAGTTGACTTAATGAATACTATGCCCTTATAGCAGTATCAGAGAGATACCTTAAGATATTTTTTGAATGTGATGAAAATAATGCAAGAGGTGAAGTTTGGAGTGTGGCACATATTTAGTCTCCTGGATGGATATATTAGGAGACTGGATTTGTGCAGAGTTGACAATATTGAGCTTTTGCAGTATCAGCAAATCATCGTAATACTCATTCAGCAACAAGGAATGGATAAATTGATGGTAAAGTGGAATGTATGAAGCATTTTTCTGATAATCAAGGAAGTAAATTGGAATATTATTAGTAACATTTCTGTAATTAACAAAGCTGGATCTTAGAAATAGTAAAGAATTGAATGAATATCTTTTTAAAGTACTTTGAATGTTACTTGGCCTTCATATCTCCGGGATCTTAATAATGATGTTAATTTGAAAAGTTTGTGAATTAAAAACTGGCTGCTATTAGCTGCTATTTTTGTGCCTTTCTCTTGTCCCCGTACCTGCTTGCACTGTCTGGGGGCATTGATCCCGTACCTGCATACACTGTCTGGGGACATTGCCCCTATACCTGCATACACTGTCTGGGGCATTGTCTCCATACCTGCAAACACTGTCTGGGACATTGTCCCCATACCTGCATAAACTGTCTGAGGGCAGGGCATCATCCAAGCAGTCATGACGGTACTTTGTGCTCTAAACAGTATCCTGGCAATAAGAGGTTTACCCTGGTGGTGAAGTGAGCTCTCGCATCACTGTAAAAGCTGTCGATGCCCTCTAGTCCATGCAGTCTCCCATAATGAGCCAACGGAGTACCAACTGGACTGCCTGTCCATGTTCACATCTGCCCTGCATAATGATGGTCCTCTGTTCTTTAATCAAGGCCCTGTTATCAGAGCAACAGTGTGAGCTGGGTATGAACCACCATCCCTACTCCTCAGGATGGGCATACACCGTCCTTCCCCGTGCCATCAAGTGCCTGAGTTGCTGGTCAAACTCTGGTCACCTGGGATATAGTCAGAATTTTATCCCTGTATACTACTGGTGCAAGCTTATTGTGTTTTTTTTCATTAGCTTGCTTTTGTATATGATGTTACCTTTGACGTATGTCTTCTCCGTGGAAGTCTTTGTTACTAAGGCACCATGAGTTTTGTTTATCTTTGCAATAAATGAATGTCCTGTCACTGGTATTCATTTTAATTATTTTATCTATATTGGTTGTAGTATTATATATGGTTAATGAGGATTCTATGGAAGAGAATAAAGAAAGAATGGTGTGACAGATGAGTTCAGAAGAGAGGTTAAACCTACACTAGCAGAAAGGGATTTTTTGAAGCCATTTGTGTTTATGTTCCACAAAGTCAAGTTAAATTAAAAACTAACTGAGAATGGGTAATGATCTATGTTGAAAGTGTTTCTAACTATTATTAAACATGAATGGATAATGTCTGGAATACCTGTTATGTTTCTGATGGATCAAAAGGATGCAGCAGTTGATAGCAGCAAAGTTATGATAAATTGCCTCTGCATAATATGTCTGGCAAATGTACCTGGAAGCTGATACAGGTTATGAGGATGTTGTTTAGAAATCATTTTAAAAGTGAGCATTACAATAAGGGAATTTGATAGTAAGAGAAGTATAACATACTTTAGGAATATGTGAGGATCTTCAGCAGGATTATTTTATTAAGGATAAATGGTTGGAAAGGATAGAGGACGAGATATTTTTAATAAGATGCATCCATTTAATCCAGCAGGTATGGGGCTAAGAAGTAATTGTCATGAGAGCAATTATATATAGTTAGTCTATTTTAGGAAGGAAGCCGTGGTGGAACAGCGGTAGCGTTGTTGCCTCACAGCAAGAGGTTCTCCTGTTCGATTCTCGGCTGGAGTGCCTTCTGTGTGGAGTCTGCATGTCCTCCCCATGGTCAAGGGGCCTCCGAAAGACATGCGTGAATGGGCATGCCTTCGCTGAAGGTTGGGCGTCAGGCTGGCAATTTGGCACCATAAAAATCTATTGCCAATCATGAGCGGACCAGAGTTCCGCTGTGGTGACCCCTAACCGGGAAAAGCTGAAAAGACAAACAACAAGTCTATTTTAGGAAGGAATGCCTCCAAGAAGGGAAATTAAGAATCAATCTGCTGAATACTAGAATGGCACTGATGAAAGATGAAAAGAGTAACAATCCTGTTTGGTGAGTTTTGATAAGAGATGTGTGGTTGTTGATGTATGTGAATATTAGGGTTTTAAATACTGAAGTTTTAGTTGATGCCAGTAGTTATCTTTTCGCTGTTATTGTGATGCATCATAGGTTCATAGGTTCAATGGTGTGTACTAGGCTAATGGCCCTGGAGCCTTTACAAGCCTAGCTCATAGGATTACCCTGGCATCGTGCCACTCAACCTTAGTTCCCAGTGCTTCTGTCAAATAAAGCTACTGGAGTGATCCCTGGGGTGAATTTTCTAGTTCCCATCCACTCATCAATATTTCTCTTGAAGAGGGCCAGTGAGGTGCTCTGCATGACATGTATGGAAAATCTATTCCATAGCATTGGCAGTCTCTGGGTTATGAACCTGTCCCTCCAGCATGTTGTGTTGATTGCGGTAATGAGGTTGAGGTCTCTAGAGCGTGTGGTGCGGAGGGATTGGTGGTTGATAGAAGAGAAGTAAAAAAAGATCTCTTGCTGCTAAGAGATTTTAATTTAACACAGGAATCTCTTTTTTCCTAATACACTGCTCTTCAGATTCATTCAGCTAATTACAGTAACTGACAAGGCCATTGTGAAACACATTCTAGTTTGTAACCTAGTGTTTCATCATAATACATTTATCATAGCTTACACTATGCTAGACTCAGTGATTATTCCACTATATTTACAAGCAAAATATGATTACAGACCACATCAAAATATTTGTATCAACTATCATACAACCTACATAAATTTGATCAAGCAATATTTCACAAAATTATGCAAACAGCCACTAGGCAGTCACTGTGGTCTTAACACACTTCTGAATCTGTGCAAGTATACAAACCCAATGTGTTGAGTTAAACAAACAAATCTACTTTGGCTAACTTCCCAAATAAACCCAGTAACTGAGAAACATGGCTATATCTGGAAATAATATATCCAACTAAATATGAATCTGAAACTGCCATACCGTCTATAGACTGCTACATAACATGGACAAATCCATTATCAAAGACTACAAAAGGATACACTTTATATCAGGTCTGGAACTGTTTAATATAATTCACAAAACAGTATGGAACTTTATCAGTGCAAAGCTGCACAAACACAGCAAGTCACATTTCTTCTGTGACTCTTCTGATGTAGTTATTCCTTGCTATCATCAATTCACATTTGTTTATAAGGATGTCCTTCTTTCTTTGTCTATCAGTCACACCCTTCATACATAAATGTCCAAGAATCCTGAACTTTCTACCAGTGTTACTGCTGCCATATACAAACTTCTCAGAAAAGTAAAAAAATACTGTAACATGTAACAGATGGAAGCTCCCTTTCTACCTTAATCATAGTGCTGAGATTATTTCTTACCCTGTATCTATTCTTGTTAACAGTTAAAAAAAAAGATTGTCATGCCCCCTCTCCATGGAAATGTTGTAAGACCACTCCAAAAGAGCAGACATTCTAAATATACATCTAGGACAATACAGACCCATCCATCTTCTTATTCCCACTATCTATCATACTAGAGAAGTGACTCCATAAGCAGCTATTGTAATAACTAATCAGCAAACATGTTTTGACACCATCACAGCTTTATTTTGGCCCTTGCCAGGGGGAGAAATTACTCTCTTGTCATTTAACAATCATCTACTTCAACATCTTGGCAATAGTAAATGTGCTGGAGTCATTTTTCCTGGACTTAGTTAGAGCATTTCAAATTATAAACCATTCCATCTTTGTATTTCATATGCTATCTTTAAATCTCTCCTAATACTACAGACTGGTTCTTTAGATACATATCCACTCTAGTACAATTTGCTGGGCAAATCATGCATCTCTGACTTTGCTAGTGTCCCTATGGGTACATTTGTGATCAATCCTTGAGCCAATAATCTTCATTATCTTTAACAGTCATAGCCCTACAGCATGCCAGCATGCATCTGTATTACAGAATGGAAAAGATGCCATCACACTTTATATTTCCAAATCGGTCCCATTATCGATCTCCTCCAGATTATGTCCAATAATATATAAGCATGGCTTTAAAAATGTAAAGACTCAATACCAAGAAGACCATTTTTTTCCCACCCAGGTTTAATTGAGTTATTTAGAAAGTAGTACTATTACTGTTCTGGACAAACAAACACTATTAGAGCTGGTATCAAATTTTAAAATACTTGCAGACAGTTTTTTGAGCACTTTTCAGTTCCCACAGTTGATCATCAGGGAACTCTTGTGTGTCTCCTCAATTTCTAGGTCTTTCTACCCAGTCTGGCCTCCCATAGACTTGCCCAAAGAAGAGTCAAAAGGCTAATGAGGAGATCATAGCATCCCTAGTCCCCTTTGTTCTGCTGCTGAGAGTGTGTCCCTATCTTTTTTCCTCTATTTCCATACATGCCATAGTAACAGCACTTGGGTGGGACATGCTGATTGTATAAAACTACCCCATCCACCCTCAGGAAGCAGCCACTGCCATATAAATCTAATCGCATTGTGTGTCCTTGCTCCTCCCCTCCCAGGATGAGCATTACTCTCCTCCCCTGGCTGCCCTGCCAGAAACTGCCCAAGCTGGCAACTGAACCTGGGTTGCCTGTGTCATTGTCAGGGCTTTATCCCCTCTATGCCACAGTACTGGCTACTTGGAGCCACTTTTGACTTTGCATTCAAATCCAGGCCGTACATCACAGAAGTTGCCCATTGCTGCAGCTATAAACTGGGCACCTTACAATGGGAAAAAAACATTTCTAACCACAGCATGCTTATATCAAAACCAACACTGCATTCCTATTACTGAGCCATTTGTACTGCTCTTCTTTTTTCACTAACCTGTGTTCATCACTCAGACAACAAGAACAACACTATCACCAGGTTTCATACCTGCCATCCTCCCAAAGTTCCACTACTGCGTCTCACTCAAAGAACGCAGTTAGCTAAAATAAGTTATCAGAATGAGAGCCTCCACACCAACAGCAATGTAAGCAATATTTTGGTAAATTTGGGGTAAGCTTACCTAGGCTTAAAGTGGCTCTTGGGCTGATATCCTAGTAAGAAACTATGAACTTAAAATCAGAGAACTCAGTCACTCAGATAAATATCTTTACTTAAGGGAGATAATTACTTGGTACATCATAGCCTGTAATCTATGTTCAAATAATCAGTTCCTCACAACTTTGAGTATCTTACAACTGAGATCGCACCACATTGGGGAAAGGGCAAATACCCTATCCAAGGAAATGCCAGCTTTCCAATGACAAGCTGGTTCCATCTTCTGTACTTCAGTGTTCTGCCATTTGATATTATGGCAATTCAATCACAGAACAGTGACCCATAGAGATAGCTATATCTATTGAAATAGATATATATATAAAACACCAACTGCATTTAGCTACATTTTAGCAGAATGACCTGACAACACACCATTGGAATATGCTGTATGATTAATGTTTTACCTCATATTCCACAAATATGCTATTGTCAGATTTTAAGAAATTGTTGCTGACTATCTCTAGGTAAACCGTACTGTAATTATTATTATTTTTCACTCATGTAACTGATAATTATCTACTACTATACAAACTGTAATTGCTATACTAACATCCGTACTTGTTAATAGTACAATTTACCATACGATCACAATAGACTTCTTGATATATGATTTGCTTTTCATTCTTGTTTTGTGGGCCTTTTCCTCCTGGAACTTAATTGAAAATGAGTTTAACCTAATCTGACAATTTTAGATATCAAACTCTATAAATAAATAAAATAGGTAGTATTTTCATGAATTGCAGTTCGTGGTTGTACTTTGTTGACTCCCTATGATTAGAGAAGAGCAATGTGCCTGATAAACATGTTGTATCTGACCATTAGACAATCTGTAGAGGCAAATATGAAGACATGGTTCAGACTGGTGAGAGGCCACTAGGGCAAATGGTAGAGAACGGTGGGTAGAGATTTCAAGTAAATCGTACGATAATATTGCCACAAGTAATATACTAAATTACCGCCCGTCACTAAGTCCTAATGAAAAAAATGGTAGGTTGTTTTACAATAGGTGTGGAGGAGTCTGAGATGGAACATTGCAACGAGAAGGATAGTGGTGGTGGGTGTTGAGTTGGTGGCGATACCTCTGAGATCTAAATGCATATTGTGCCATTTAATATTGTGAAATGGCTAAATCCAGGGAAGGAAAAAAAGTAAGGAACACTGGGTGGTGCAGGAGCTTAGATGGAGGTGTCAACTTAGAAGGGTGTCTATGTGAAACATAGGGGGACAGCATACAGTAGGCATACAGACTAGGCTGTATCTGTGGGAGTGGAAATTACAAGATGGTCTAAAGGAAATCCAAAGCTTTGTTGCAGAGATGAAAAACTGCAGAATAATCAGTGAGAAGGGAATTACCAAGGTAAGTGACTCACAGATCAAAGGGCATAACAGACATAAAACATAGAAGAAGGCTAGAGGTGACTGTTGGTTTGAAAGGAAGGAGTAATTATGGTTTTAGATTGTAACAGATGCTATTAGACCATAAAAAAGAGAGAGCACAAGTAAAGGGAAACAGAAGAGGATGTTAGAATGAGTGTATTTACTTGTAAGACATAGAAAATAAGGTTACAGAAGATGTACAAGAAAGCATGGGAAAAGCTGAAGGAGGGATGGAAAGTCAAAGAATATGGTTGTGGAGATGATGAATAGGCGTATGAGATACAGTAAGAATTTCAGGAGCTAAAGTATTGGCTTTATTATGGATCATGAGAAACATGATATACATGTTATACATAAATAGTATAAGATACCAGTGAGCTGTATTAGGAACAGAGAGGGAGGGAGGGATCTTCTAGTATTCACAAGGAATGCGAGTCACCGAATACTGATTTTCAGCAATGATGACACAGAAATACATACGTACATACAAAGATTTCAAGCATGGGAATTAATGCCCTTCTAGCCTGCCAGTATACTAAAACAGTTGTTCCATAATAAGTGTCTAGCATGTTCTTAAAAAATATGTAAACTAGTCCTTGCTTTACTTGCTGTTTACAAACATTAACAGCATCAAACTTCTGGGAACATAGCAAATTTTCCAGTAAAAAAGCAACTTTATTATTAATGCTCCTAGGATTAGCAACCATCAAAGATGCATCAAATGTTATCTGTGAATGTTTAAATTTTTGACGTGGCAAAAATTCTGCCTTGTGTTTATCAAATATTACAAAATATCTACTGCAAAAATTCTCTTCCCTGATCTTTACAAGTGAGGCGATCCTGTCTGAACATATGCTCCTCAAATTAGGTTCAGATGCTCTATAAATTTCCATTTTTTAATGGGATATTTTTTTTTTCATGTAGGTATTTACTCAAAAAATCTTTTCATTCATGGTGACATGATTCTCTTTTTTACATGTGATTTGTGAAAAATACAACCTAACACCTATACCAGCTATGCTATCTAAAAGAGCTGTAAGTTTCCTATTAACAGTCAGAGAGTTCTTGCTGATGAGACTATTTGTATCAACATGAATAAAAACAAATCTGTACTTCCTTATATTAAGGCATTCTAAGGCTTGCCTTAAATCCTCTATTTTTGCTCCCGGCAAGCAAAACAGTATTCAATGTTCACTATCTTATCTGGAAATGTAAGCATCAGTTCCTCTAATAATTGAATCTCCAGTTACAAGAATATCTTTTCTCACCAGATCTTAAGACTCTTCATCTTCTAATTCAGTAATATCTTCAATATTAGTTGTTATAAAGGAATGATCTTCATCACCATTAGCCATATTAATCCCAGTGTTGTCATTGCTTTTTAATTTGAAAGCAAACAATTTTCAACCAGCTGGCTTTGTCCATCCACAGCTTGAGCCATGTTGCCAGTATCTCTCTGTCTCCTCTTTTTTCTTACAGTAATGTTCTTCAATCCTTCGGCATTCAATTTTGATTTCTTCATTTTCATATGCCCCTTGCCTCTTTCTGCTACTTCTTTTGGAAAAATGGTGTATTTTTTCTGTAAACTGAAGGATTTTTTAATAGAAAAATGTTATCATCCCCTCCAATCTGTTTGCTACATGACAATGCAGTATCCTTTTTAGTATGTATTGTCTCTTTGCTGTATCAACATTTATCAAGCTTTGTTTTCTTCCAGATATTTCTTGTGAGCTTCTTCCTTTCTGATTTCCCCTATATGCTCTGAATACTCAGACCACTGAATACTTGTATCCACAATTCCAAAGTTGTCAGTGGGATCGTCTTGTTTCATGGGGCTGAGTAATCTTTACAGACAATAGACACATCCTTTCTTAAATGTGTTCTATTTGCTCCTTGTTTAACATTATTTATCTCACCGGTCCAGTCATTAATATATGTAACAACAGTTCTCCAAGCCGTGTCAATTGCTCAAGTGCAATCATCTTCAGTAAGTCTAGATTTACTTCTAATAATGGTAAACAAATCATCCAACTTTTGACACAAGGAACACAGATCACCAGCGTTATCAGGTATTACCTTTAAATGCACATAGCATTTATTACAATGTATAAGATAGTTGTGCTTTAGCAAATCATTAATGGCCTACTCATTTAAGGAATCCATTTTCATCTGCAAATGAATAAAGAATTCTAAAAGAAAAGGATAATCAAAATCAGTGACCACAGAATTCAAACAGAGCTTTAATCAACTTCCGTGAGGAAAAATCACACAAGTAATACACAACTAAATATTAAATTATGTACAGTAAAGTTGTTGCTCTGACTGTACAAGTTGTGAAAGTCACACAAAAGCTGGAATTCCATTACAGTGTATGTAGATGTGCGCAGTAGTTTCTGCTCACTATTGCTCGCAGTTGCAATTCCTTTTGGCAGTAATGATTAATAAATCACAAACCAAGACAGGATTGTTTACCTAAGTTCTACATTTTTCTCTCTGCAGTCTGTGTGACTTTATATTTGACTAGTCAAAATAAATCTTATCTTAAGCTGTTCCTTCCTTCCCACAAACAGTAAAAACAGTAGTAAAAATGAAATATAACTTCAAATAAAACCTTTTCTTACCAATCTGCTGCACAGTCAATCACAAACCTATAGAGGATTGTTCAGATAACCATATCATCAACCTAGAGGATGACCTGTATAGTAAAAAAGTCATAAAATAGTTTATTAATGAAAACAGGGAAGGGGAAGAGAAGAGGAGTTAGGATAGAACCTAGGGGTACTCCCATTGACAGAGGAGTGGGTTCAGAGAAGGAAGAAACAAAGCCTTCAAGGAGTCAGAGAAGGAAGAGTCTATTTCTAATTATGAAGAATCTCTTTGACAAGAAGTCCTTGTATCAGATGATGGATGTGTCACTAATACAATTGTTCTGCAAACAGAAAAAGAAGAGATGGTGGCTGATAAGATCAAAGGCTTTTTGAAGTCAATGAGTTAAGGATCTGTATTGCTAAGTTCTCCTGCTGCAACACACACTCCTTGGCATAGCTTCATTTTCCCCTTACATAATCTTTTTCCTTTCGTCTTTTGACACTACTGCTGTTCTTGGACAGTCTGTTGCCAAATGTTATGCATTACTCTATGTTAAACCACATCATTTTCCTTTTTCTATACACACCCCATGCATTGGTGACCAACATTCCTCTATCCCTCATTTTTGTTTGTACCTCTTTCCTCTTATCTCTGCCTACAGGTTTGTAGGTCGATAGGAGAATACTAGGCTAATGGTTTAAGACCCCTTACAAGCCTAGGCAATATAAACTGATTTTATTTTACCCAATATATGGCCCATAGGAGCAAGAGGATGGCATGGGTTTGTACCTATGTCTTGAGTATCTTCCAGATTGCCCCAGCCCATAAGGGCAATTCCCCATCCACTGATCAAACTGCATCTGAAGAGGGCCAGAGAAGGGCTCTGCTCAATGTGAATAAGAAGTCTCTGAGATGGTTTACCTTTATATCGTCAATCACACTTCGTCAACCAGCCACTTAATCGACTCATTTAAGCGAACCAAAACCGCAAAAAATTTTAAATGTCAAAAATATGTCGAATTTCAACATTTCCGGCCGCACCACACCAGTGCTACCATGGGTCAAAAAGGGGCGAGGTTTTGTTGTTTACTTATTCGGAACTCAACATTGGAGACATTTGCACTTTGGTATTTGCAGATCTCGTTTTGCCCATATTGGGATCGACGATGTAAAGGTAAACCCTCTGAGACACATGGCTCTTAATGTTTTTGTGTCTCTGTTTTTTATCTGAGATTTCATAATATTATTTCTTGTCCAGAATATTTATTACTTTGCTTTTATTTAGTAGTTTTCCTGGATATCTGAATTTGCTTCAATTCCTTTTTTACCTTTGAAGTTATCATATTGTATTTCTGTGGTTTGTTTTAGTTATTGTTTAATTAATGTAACTAAGTTGTGGCCGAAAACTGTTGCCATTACTCCACTCCGCTTACCTGCTCAAAATAAATAAATCAATAAAGAAAACAAGAAAGAAAGGTCAACTGACTCCTTGGAGGTCACTTGGTCAGCTTTTCCAAATTCTAGTTTAGAGTCTTCCTCCCCCCTCCCTCTGCTGTGCCTAACCTTGGGCCATCAGAAAGGAGAGTGATCCAGTTTTCTGCTTTGTCAGATATGCCTGAAACTCACTGAAGAGAACTGAACCCACAACCAGCTGCAAGGGTATTTTACTAGTCATTTTCTTTCTGATATTGTTCATCACTCCACAATAAGCTGTGCCCTGACATTCAACAAAGCAACAATGTGGTGCCTAGTTTGAAACCGTGCTCAGTGCTTTTAGTTTTGCTGGTAGCAGCATGAGACTGAGTAAAATGCCTTGGCAAAATCCAGGTAGCATGCCTCTCAACTGTACAAATTTTCACAGAATGTCCAGATTTTTGCCTCATATGTTTGGTCTGTTCCTTACAAGATTTATGTCACAAAATAATATTAAATAATGACAGATATTTGAGTTTCAGATTTTACATCCTTCAGAAAATATATGATAATGCAAAACCTGCTATTTTAGCAACTTTCTAAGTTTATAGGAGAAATATTTAGATTCTGACCCTATTTTTGTGTCTTTGTCACCCCCATTCTTTCTGACTTTGTCCATATTTCTTGCCCTGACAGGTTGAGAGGTATGCAAGGCAGACCATGCCTACCAGTACACCTCTGTCAAGTGTCAAGTTCTCTTGTTATCTAGTCACAAGCCAAGTCAGATTTGATGGACAGCTTCTTCTGGCCACAAACCCATGTTGCTATTTGTCATGAAATTTGTTGTCTTCTAAGAAAGCAACCAACATTAACTTCAATATTCTTTCCATGGCTTCCACTGCCACTGCTGTAAGGCTAACAGAACTATAGTATCCCAGTTTTTTTCTTGTTCTTTTCCTTTTATAGGGAATCAAACTTGATGTTTTTCATTTCTTAGGTGCTTTTAAAGTGACCAGGAAATCTCTATGGGGGGGGGGGGGGTCTGTCAGAATACTTCACAAAATCCTGATGAACCTGTGATGTAACCCATTTGTTTCCCTGTGCTTTATCATCTAAAAGGGCAGGCAGTTCTCTTTTCACCATTTCTCTTCCTATCATGTTGTCTGTCTAAGGCCCTACCCTCTCCAATCTGCTTCACTACCAGCATGAAACACTCCCCCTTCCTTTCCATTGCAAAGACTGAAGAAAAGAATTTGCTCAGTACGTCTGCTTTTTCCAGTCTTTTGTGATCTTCCTCCAGTCTTTGTCAGCCTGACCAGTTCTGTTCTTCCTTCCTTATTTATGCCATGTAACTAAAAATACTTTCCTCTCCACGTTGATTACATCTGCTAATTACCTATCAAGATATGCCTTCACTGGGCTCATCTCCTTAGTTTCCTTTCTACTGGCATCCTTGTACTGCACCTCCTC